>NW_015177090.1:9564-11120 GCF_001447785.1 Gekko japonicus | reverse complement strand
TGGACTCTCTTTGCCATGCAGCAAGGCTGCAAAATCACATTTACGTGTGCAAGCCTGTGGCCTTTGTTAACATGTGATCAGCACCATGTAAGGAAGACCACTGAATAGCCCTTTAGATCCAAAGCTAAAGAGTCAGGCTTATAGAACTGACTACAGCAGGACTTAGAACGGTATCTAATTTAAGTTGACTTGCAATTCAAAATATGTTTTCAATACTATGTACACCATTATTGTGTTTTCGGCACAGTGCAATAGACTTTTGTAAAACCAAACAAAAAAGAAGATGCAAGTTCAGTTTTATTTTGTGCAGTATTCTTGAGTTAACTTGACCCTGGTAGTTTCCATTCTTCTTGTAAAGTTTTCCTGACCCAATCTTCCATCTGTTCGGCTGCAGTTGCCCCCTTCTTTAGTCTTCCATTCCAATTTTGCCCAAAGTTCTAGTTTCTGCTTTTATCTGCCCATGACATGGAACTCCTGACTTGGCTCTTGTTTTATCTAAAACAATGTTCTTCAAGTTTTCTGTGGAACAACAGATCCCCCCCCCCAAAAAAACCCCTGCCCAATAGAACATATGCCTTTCAATCATAACCACAAGAGAGCATTAGCCAAGTTCTAGGGTGTAGTCTTACCTACTTGAAGAACAAGAGAAGAAGAAGAGATTGGATGTATACCCCGCCCTTCACTACCCAGAGGTGTCTCAGAGTGGCTTACAAACTGCTTTCCCTTCTCCTCCCCACAACAGACACCCTGTGAGGTAAAAGAAGAAGAAGAGATTGGATTTATACCCCGCCCTTCACTACCCAAGGGAGTCTCAGAGCGGCTTACAAACTCCTTTCCCTTCCCCTCCCCACAACAGACACCCTGTGAGGTAGAAGAAGAAGAAGAGATTGGATTTATACCCCGCCCTTCACTACCCAAAGGAGTCTCAGGGCGGCTTACAAACTCGTTTCCCTTCCCCTCCCCACAACAGACACCCTGTGAGGTAGGTGGGGCTGAGAGAACTCTGACACAAACTGCTCTTTTTCAAGAACAGCTCTTATCAGAACTACGGCTTGCTCAAGGTCATCCAGCCAGGTGCAAGTGGAGGAGTGGGGAATCAAACCCGGTTCTCCCAGATGAGAGTCCGCGCACTTAACCACTACACCAAAGAGGATTATGAAGACCAACAGGCTTGGTCAGGGCTGTCTATGAGCTGACTTTGCATCCCAGAACATGCCCTGTAATCTTCTACAATGAGATCTACCACAGGCATGGATGCAGTCCTCAGCAGGGAAGTCAGTAGGGTTGCCACCCTCTAGGTGAACCTGGAGATCTCCCAGAATTACAACCGATCTTCAGACTACAGAGGTCAATTCCCAAGGAGAAAATGGCTGCTCTGGAGCGTGGAGAGCCAGTTTGGTGTAGTGGTTAAGTGTGCCGACTCTAATCTGGGAGAACCGGGTTTGATTCTCCTCTCCTCCACTTGCACCTGGCTGGATGACCTTGGGCAAGCTATAGTTCTGATAAGAGCTTTTCTTGAAAAAGAGCAGTTACTGTCAGAGCTCTCTCCGCCCCAC
>NW_015177090.1:3786-9432 GCF_001447785.1 Gekko japonicus | reverse complement strand
AGCAGTGAGATCTGTGACAAGCTCCCTCATTGGCTGTCGTTACCATGAGGTAGCTGACAAGAATCCAAAACCAAGGCCTGGAGGCTAACAATAGAAGTAGCTCAAAGAATACAAGGGCAAATAAGAACATAAGAGACACCAATGTTGGATCAGGCCAAAGGCCCATCCAGCCCAACACTCTGTATCACACAGTGGCCAGAAATACTAGTGCCATCAGGAGGTCTACCAGTGGGGCCAGGACATTAGAAGCCCTCCCACTGATGACCCCCCCAAGCACCAAGATGACAGAGCATCACTTGCCCCAGAGTCCCTATCTATACCTTGTGGCTAATAGCCACTGATGGACCTCTGCTCCATATGCTTATCTAATTCCCTTTTGAAGCCGTCCATGCTTGTAGCTGCCACCACTTCCTGTGGTAGTGAATTACCACTTCTCGCCATTTCAGTCAACTGTGGGCCAAGCAAGCAAAACCCAGGAAGATCAGGATGCTGCCAGCTGAGAATCCAGCCAAACACAACATTCCAGCCCTTTTAAGACCTCCTCCAAACATCCCATCTTCTGCTGCCAACGGCAGTAATTTATTTTTTTAACCTTGCTTTCCTCACCATTTCAGGCTCATAAGATGGTAGTATTTCTTTAAATATTTATATCCTACCTTTCTTCTGGGCTCAAGGTAGTTTACAAGCAATGACTAAAACATTTGTAATTAAAACCAGACAAAATTAAAACAAAAAACAAAATACCTCCCTTCACTCCCTCCCAAAGATGCCAGCTGTTGAACATTCCAGGAGAAAAGGCGGAAAAAAACAGCATTTATGTTTTTGGATGCAGAATAAGCCTTTGACAATGTTCTTTGGTCATTTTTATTTAAAGTACGACAAAACATGAATTGTCGAAATAAATCCTTTATTTATACTGACCAGAATTTTAGTAAATGGTTCTTTAATGACAAAATTAAGATAGCAAAGGGAACCCGACAAGGCCGCCCGGTATCACCATTAATATTTTTTCTCCAGGGCTCTTTTTGTAGCAGAAACTCCTTTGCATATTAGGCGACACACCCCTCATGTAGCCAATCCTCCAAGAGTTTACAGTAGCTCCTGTAAGAAGAGCTCTGTAAGCTCTTGGAGGATTGGCTACATTAGGGGTGTGTCGCCTAATATGCAAAGGAGTTCCTGCTACAATCAGACAAGATAATAGGATTACTGGAATAAAGAATGATAAGGAAGAATACAAGATGTAAAGCTATTCTGATGATGTTCGATTTGGATTTCAGATTGGAATACAGACTGAAATTAGAGGAATATCAAACTGGAAATAGCTGATACAAAGGAAGGAATCCACAATTATTTATGGGTTAAGAAGTTATTAAAAACTATTCAAAAACAAGAAGGCAGTGATATTTTGAGGGACGGATTACTAAGAAGAGGAAATAGAAAAATAGAAATAGAAAAAAACAAAAAGAGTTGGAAATGTCAAAGTGCAGATGCAACATTTTATCAAATGTGGTGGACATGCAAGACAATATTTCAAGACAATAAAGCAAGGCAATATTGGATAAAGATACATGAAGAGATAACAAATATATTAAAATCTAAGTTTGCTATGGATCCAAAAACATGTTATTAAATATTTTATCAAGCAACATTACAAGAATGCACTGTGAATTATTCAAATATATGGTAACAACGGCAAGGGTAAGATTTGCATATAAATGGAAGGCCAAAAAATGTCCAGAATTGACAGACTGGAAAAACAAATTGAGTATGCGACAATGGCAAAACTAACATCGTATTTTAACAACAGATCAAATTTAGAATTTCAAGAAAAATTGATTTTTTTATTATATAGTGGAAAACTATAAAGATTAAGAGATAGAACTAGGCAACATGTGTTTGTAATAATTTAATGTTGGATATGAAGTAATGAAGAAAAGATAGAATTTAGATATAAAAAAAGAATTATATAAAAGTAATTTTAATGCAATAAAGTAAGCTCTGCCTGATAATTGTAATAAACAGAATAAAATGTAATTAGACATACTAAATAAGGAAGATGACCATGAATGATTGTCTATCTCTCTATCTGTGCTTATGTTTGTGTTCATGAAAGACAGTCATTTATGTATAATTGTAGTTACGTATTTTGTCTATCTCTCTATCTGTGCTTATGTTTGTGTTCATGAAAGACAGTCATATGTATAATTGTAGTTACGTATTTTGTGTGCGTGTGTATGTTTGTTCTTGTTTGTTAGTATTCTCCAAAGATGCCAGCTGTTCACACCCCATCAAAAGTCCTAGCAAACAAGTAGGCCTTTCACTGTCTCCTGAAGATCTCCAACGAGAGGACTCCCCTCACCTCTTTGGGAAGCCCATTCCACAGAGTGGGAATTTTGATGGGAAAGGCCTGGGCTCTGACTGATGCCAGGTGAGTCACCCTAAGTGGCAAGGGGGAGGGATTTACAACCAACCTGAAGACTATCGTTAGTACACAGGAACATAGAAGAAAAGAAGAGGAGATTGGATTTATACCCTGCCCTTCACTACCTGAAGGAGTCTCAGAGCAGCTCACAAACTCTTCCCCTCCCCACAACAGACACCCTGTGAGGTAAGGTGGGGCTGAGAGAGCTCTCTCAAGAACTGCCCTTGAGAGAACAGCTCTGAAAGAATTTATGACTGACATAGGGGAAGAGCCAGTCCTTCACATGTGTAGCCCACAGGCTTTGTGGTCTTACACCCAGTCCTTCACATGTGTAGCCCACAGGCTGTGAAGGGCTTTCAAGATAGTAACAAGCACCTTGAATTGAACTCAGAAACAAACTGACAGCTGATGCAAACTGTTTCAAAACGGGCACAATATGTTCCATTATTTAGCTCCCCACAATAATCAAGCCATCACATTCTGGACCAGCTGCAGTTTCTGGGTTGCTTTTATGGGCAGCACAACACAGAAAATATTACAGTAATCCAACGGTGAGGTTACAAAAGCAGGGATTGGCAAGGCCAGAGCATCTGAGTCTAAGAAGTACGGAGCTGGCGAACCAGATGCTGCTGATAGAAGGTCCTCTTGGTCACTGCACCAACTTGCTTTTCAAACAGCACCCATGAGCACCCACAAGCTTGTTACCTGTTCTGCAAAAGCCAACTCCACTCCATCCATGACAAGTCCTTCCCCACCAGCATTACCTCTGTCTTGGCTGAATTCAGTGTCAGCTTGTTCCACCTGAGACACCTAACCATGGTCTCAAAGCACCAGTTCAGAACCAAGACAGATGCATCTGGAGGCTTGAGGTGCATTCAGATGGACAGCTAATCCCACTATCCCGATCTTTTAAATCCATCCTTGCATGACCAGACATCCCCCGGGGGAATCGCCTTACCGTGCACTGCTACCACTGTGGATTGTCCACTGAATAAGGCGCACGCACGGTGGCTTTTTTTAAAAAAAACAAAAGTTTGCAGCCCACTGACTTTGCTATTGTCAGGTGACGCAAGGGCCTATGAAGCTTCAGTCTCTGGCCCAACTCATCACTTTGACACTGTATATGCCTTCAGTAAAAACCAAACAACCATGGGTCATTTCGTAGAAAAAGAGGTGCAGGAGCTCATTAGCATAACTTATTTGCATATGCCACACACCCTGACATCACTGGAAGTGTGTCAGAAGGCAACACCCACAGCTTAGGCTCCACTGGACTACTGGGAGGGGGGAACGTGCAGGTCTGTCCTCGCAGAGGAGGGAGAGCTTGTACCTGAATAAAACTTGGTCTTAAAGGTGCCACTGGACGGTTTTGGATCTTTTAGAGGTGGAAATCTTATCCAACACTTATGCTGACCATAATCCTATTTGGCTGGCTTTTCAAGAACCACATAAAATAACAAGATTGAGATTGAATGCTGGATTACTTTGTAAACCTTAAAAGAGAAACTCAATTTTTTAAAAAAAGAAACAAGAAAGAAGATACACCAATAAACACTATTTGGGACACATTTAAAGCATACTTGAGAGGGTTATTTATCAACCAAGAAGCATGGAAAAGAAAACAGAAGAGAGAGAAATTTAAAATATTGACAAAAGAATTAAAAATAAATAAAAGACAAAATGAAAGGAAATGGAGAGACAGATGTATTAAATTGTAAAATAAAAATGATACAACATCAGATAAACATATTATTAACACAAGAAATAGCTAACAACATAGAATATGCCAAATTATACTATTTTGAAAACGCAAATAAACCCACCTGCTGGCTGGTTTATAAATTTAGAAAAGAAAAAGAGAAAAGGATAATCCCAGCTCTCAAAAATAATGTCCAAGAGTTAAAATATAGAAATCAAGACTTGAAAAATATTGTTGAAGATTTTTATAAAAACTTATATAACCAAACCCCACAAGACCATCAAAAAATTAAGAATTTTCTAGTGAAGCACAATAAAAAGAAATATAATGAAGATCAGAAAAGAATTCTAAATGATCCAATTACACCTTATGAAATTGTAGAGGCTCTCGAAAAGCAAAATAAGAAATCCCCAGGTCCGGATGGTATTACTGCAGAAGTTTATTAAAAGGTCACTGTCATTGACATGGAAGTGATCTCACAATGCCAGGCACATTACACGGTGACACTCTAGCATCTGGCCAAACTCTATGGTAACCATAGAGTTTTGACCAAAATGCTAAAGCATTGCCATGTGACATGCCTGGCACACATAGCAATGTTGCCCTTCCCTTCCCACTCCCAGAAGGCTCCATCCCACCCCTCACTGGCCGGGTAAGTAGACCTGGCAACTCTACGAGCTGGCAGTGCTCTGGCTTCAAACCCTGGCAGGCCATAAGCCAAAGCCATGCATCCATGGCCCAAGGATAGTTTGATGGGTCAGGCCATGGAGAAGGCTAGACCTTCAGAGTTTGCCTTAAGGGTGCTCAAACCATTTCCAATCCCATTCAGGGGATGGAAGCCAACAACCAGATTGACTGGTTTCCCATGCACCAGAGGTACGGGGGAAGGACTTGCTATGTGGGCTCCTCCAAACCAGAGCCAAAGTGGATGCAGTCAAGGCTCGATCAGAGAGAAGGGTAGGAGAGGGAGGGGATTGTCCTGATGGGAACAGTTGGACTGGTGTGAAGATTCAGCCCTTTCCCCTCACAGCGTGAGACCTCTGCTGGGGCTGAAGTGAAGTTGGTACATAGTCCGGTGGCTTCATTTTTGAGAAAACGGTGATGCAATGCCTTTGCTCAATGACCCACCTGCCACAGGAGGGCAACCAAGAGGATTGGGGGTTGGAGTCTGCAATTTCTCAGTTTAGAAAAGACATGACTAAGGAGGGACAGGAGCTGCGGTGGCTCAAGTGGTTAAGACGCTGAACTGCAGGCTGTGGAAGGTCAGTAGTTCAGCGGTTCAAGACCCGGGTGCCGCAAGACAGGGTGAGCTCCTGTCTCTAGTTCCAGCTCCTGCCAACCTAGCAGTTCGAAAGCAAGAAATTGCAAGTAGATAAATAGGGACCACTTCGGTGGGAAGGTAACAGCGTTCCGTGCGCCTTGGTGTTTAGTCATGCCGGCCACATGACCACGGAAACGTCTTCGGACAGCGCTGGCTCTTCGGCTTTGAAACGGAGATGAGCACCGCAACCCTAGAGTCGGATTC
>NW_015177090.1:3326-3474 GCF_001447785.1 Gekko japonicus | reverse complement strand
CTCGCCCAGATTGCCCGGAGGTGTGGGCTTGGGTGTCATCAATATGCCGATGACACCCAGCTCTATCTGATGTTGGGCGGCCAGTCGGACTCCACTCCCGACGACCTAGCACGGGCGTTGCAGGCTGTGGCTGGTTGGCTCAGGCTGA
>NW_015177090.1:1747-1970 GCF_001447785.1 Gekko japonicus | reverse complement strand
TATTTACTTAATATAATACCAGATGGATATAGGCATAATGAACTATGTATTTTGTCATATATCCTTACTGTAGCCAGGATATTGGTTGCCAAGTGTTGGAAATCTGAAAGCCTACCTGCTAGAGAGGAGTTGATTATAAAAATCTGTGATGTGGCAGAAATGGACAAGTTGAACATGATTCTTTCAAGTAAAGAGGATAAGGCTTTTCAAAAAAGATGGTTTC
>NW_015177090.1:0-1310 GCF_001447785.1 Gekko japonicus | reverse complement strand
GGGGCTTTTTTGCATCTTAGACTATAAGAGCTTCTGAGAAGTTGGCTACAATGGTAAAGGGGCACTGCCAAAGGTATTCTGATTCCTACTAGAATTTTGCATCCATCCTAGGAAGGCTGGAGCCATTTCTTTACCCTGAGTTTAAAAATAGCTTCATAGGGAGAAATGAAAATGAGGCAGTTGAGAGGTACGTTTTGTGGGGGAGGGAGGCACAGGCAGATGGGAAACAGATGTGCTGATCCTCAATTTTGCATCCATCCTAGGAAGGCTGGAGCCATTTCTTTACCCTGAGTTTAAAAATAGCTTCATAGGGAGAAATGAAAATGAGGCAGTTGAGAGGTATGTTTTGTGGGGGAGGGAGGCACAGGCAGATGGGAAACAGATGTGCTGATCCTGACTCTTCTGCCTAGCCAAACCAACAGCCAGCAGTCTCAACATTTTGCCTGGTTATCCATTTACAGAACCCGAAATGACACGAAAAACTTCCTAGCTGGGAAGCTGTTGGCAACTTCAGTGCACAAGGATTAAGACAAGTCTCTTCCCTCCAGATTCCGTTTTTCCAGAATCACAACCTTTGAGTTTCAGGTTCAAAACACCCAAGCCTCGAATTAAAAAAGAAACAAACAAAAACTTAAAATTGCCAAGCCACTGAACATAATGGGATTTCAACTGGAGCTGCATTTTCAGCACAGACTTTTTTGAAATGTTGCAAGTTTCACAAACGTGCCAAGCTTTGTACTTTGTAAAAAGAGTTTTCATTTGGTTTTACTACAGCAGTTAGGCGCAGCTCCAAAGCCTAGGTATTATCTTGGAACTTGCAATACACTTACTGATCTGACCTGCTTCACAGTTCTATGCGTAGTCTGTTCTGAATTGTCATTAGTTAGAAGGTACAGTTTGTTCTAAAAGGTTTCTAAGCCACTGAAGTATACTTAATGTCATGTCAATGGATTCTGAAGCAATCAGTTATCACACTTCATACTATATAGAAACATTTGCTCTTTTAAGAGCTAGGCAATGAAAGTAAAGAAAGGGGGAAGAATGACATTGCTGAAACTCAAATACAAATGGCATTACGCTTTTTTTCCAAAAGGATATAAGGCTTAATGTGCAAGTTTAAAATTTTGTTTTTGCCATTATAAACATTGCTAATTCTCAAAACTTTAAATAATTCACCTGGACTCCAGCACGGAAAAGCCAGCTGATAGTATATTTCAATGACCTGAACTATATAGCAATTATTATCATTATTATCTATACACTGATAACCAAATCAGCAAGATCTGAAGATACTTAAATCCAGTGACTGG
>NW_015177089.1:269238-269510 GCF_001447785.1 Gekko japonicus | reverse complement strand
AAAACTTGGTTGGTCTTAAAGGGGCCACGCTGGACTTGATTTTGTCCAGCTGCTTCAGACCAGCACGGCGACCCACCGGAATCTGCCACATATTTTGTTAGCCTTTCGGGTGCTCCTGGACTCTTGCTCTTTTCTAATTCTGCAGACAGACAAACACGGTGACCCATTTAGATCCCTTTTTGTAATCCGACTTGATTCAAAGTGAGAATGGTGTACCATGGCCCCGGTCACATGGAGCATTAGGCACACTAGAGAGACGGAAGATAGGCAGA
>NW_015177089.1:259705-267862 GCF_001447785.1 Gekko japonicus | reverse complement strand
AGAGTCGGACTCAACTGTGCGACTGAACAACAACAACAACAACAAAAGATGGACAGTGAGGGGGCTGGTTGCACCTCCCTGGGGAGGCTATTCCATAATTGTGGGGCAGCCACTGAAAAGGCCCTCTCTGGTGTGCCCCCGTCTTTGACTGATGGGGCCGTCAGGAGGGCCCTCTCCCTGCCATTCCTAAATTTAGACATTGTTGTGTTTAATTTTTGGTTGCTCCTGAAACAGACAACAGCACAGGCCAGTTGCGTTGGGGGATTTTTCTAAGGACCAGGCGAGCTCTCTTGTCACCTTGGTGGGGGATTCAGTTAGACCACACAAGACTCAGCAATGCCTTGGATATCTCCCCCCCCCCAACCCCTTCCCAGGAAGGAAAAGCATGAAAGCGAAAAGTGGATGGGGGGGGAAAGTGTCACCCTTTGGAGGAGCTGATAAAGGCCGGGGGCAGGGAGAGGAGGAGGTGGCTGCAAGCATGAAGCACCTGTTGAAGGCCAGAGCCGGATTAGGAGAGTGCTGACAGACGGATGGCCAGAGGCAGGGGGGCTGCTGGGCTGCACGGGTTGCTCTTGCGCCTGAGGCGGGCAAGAGGGGGCTTTCATCTCCATGCACCGAGCATCTTTCCACATCCCTGGGGTGCGTGTGTGCATGTTTCTTTCTCCAGAACACTGGAGAGCATGGAGCAACGGATCATAAGAGCAAGTGAGAAGCCATGTGGGATCAGGCCAGTGGCCCATCCAGTCCAACCCTCTGTGTCACACAGTGGCCAAGACCCAGGCGCCGTCTGGAGGATTGAGTGACCTTTTTTTAAAAAAAAAGTGGAGCGTAGATAAAAGGATGTACGGGGAGAGAAGCCTCTTGAGGATTCTCTGCTGTGGCATAAAGCATGGGAGTTGTCAGCACCACCCCGATCTCTTTGGACAATGCTGCCCAGGACCCTGGGATCTGACACCCTGATGCAGAGGGGTGAAGATATCTCCCCACACACACAGGGGCGGATGAAGGCTCACCGGTGCCCTAAGCACTGACCAATCTTGGTGCCCCCCCTCCTTTCCACACTGACCCGCTCCATTTTAGTGGTTGACCTGTCTGACCAGATACACAATGCTGGTTGCAGCAATACAGAAATTTATTCATATGATAACACAATGTACTATACAAACTAAGCCAAGTTTGGGCTACATAAAGTTCTTTTCACCCTTTTCCCAACTTTGCGGTGCCCCCTTTGGCCCTGGTGCCCTAAGCACGTGCTTAGTCTGCTTCAGAGTTAACCCGCCCCTGCACACACACACACACACACACATTCCTCAATGCAATCTCTCCCTGTTGCTTTGAGAATCTCCCTAAACCATGCAAAACTGAACAAAGTTTTGAGTCCAGTGGCACCTTCAAAATGCACACTTCTTCAGATACCTACCGTGCATACACATGGAAGCTGATACCCAGGATTAAACCAATGTTCCCTCTAAGATGTGGAGTCTTGTGAGCAAAAATTCTACTTTGTGAGCTACTGGCATTAACGTTGTGAGCGAGTGTTGGGTGTTACAAGTTAAAACACTTTTTTCCAGTATTTACTGGGTTAATGATGTTTGTTAAATCACATGTTTGTTTGTAACCAATAAGTTTAGAGAGTTAGAAAGCCCGGTAACTTCAGATCGAGTTTGTTGTTCTGATTGGAGACCAAAGTGCCAAGTATTAGCATTTTATGGTTTTGTCCAGAGCTAGAAGAAGAAGCTTGTCTTCTCCCTCTTCTGCCATGTTCTGTCTAGCTGTAAGGATGTAGGAATATTAGCTCTTTGTTATTTTACATCCCATATACCTTTTCCCCATGCTAGGTTGCAGTAAACTTTTATATATTTAAAACACACCATGGACTCTGCCTCTTTAATACTCTGCTGATTTACTCTGCTGATTTACTTTAAAATTAAAGAATAACCCAACAGTGAGCGATTTGGCTACTGCTTGCTCTGGAGCCATTCTTCCTGAGCTAAGACAAAAAATGTGTGAGTTGGAGGCTAAAAAACTGTGAGCTAGCTCACACTAACTCAGCTTAGAGGGAACACTGGTGCCCACCTGGATCTATATGCAAAACTGAATTACTCAAGAGTGCTTTTACCCAGGCAACAGAGTTGCTCCATACTAAAAGATTCACAAAGGTACTTGGTTAATGATTAGGGACTGTGGTTGTGTTTAGTTTGTTGAAACTCAGATCCTGCTATGGATTATTATTTTTTTGCAACATTTAATGTGTCCTGTTAATACTCATACTTCGCTTTCATTCTGGGGTTGTTGTTTTTTAGACTTCGAGTTGGCTCTAAGTGTTCCCTCTAAGCTGAGTTAGTGTGAGCTAGCTCACTGATTTTTAGCCCCTGGCTGACACATTTTTTTGTCTTCGCTCAGGCAGGATGGCTCCAGGGGAAACTAATTGATGCAGTAGCCAAATCCGCTCACTCACCACTTTAATGCCAGTAGCTCAGAAAACAGAACTTTGCTAACAAGACTCCACAGTTTAGAGGGAGCATTGCCTACAACCTATCACATCATTCATTGAATGTCCCATCCTGTCTGTTTGCATTGATTGGGTCTGCCTAATCCACCTTGGGTCCAAGTGAGAAAGGCAGAGTACAAGACAGGGTTTCCAGCCAAATGTCCCAGCATCAACTTCCAAATTAATGCGGGGGGGGGGGGGGGGGGGGCGGGAGGGGGCTTTTGCATTTTTCAGCCTGAGTTTCTGTTGGGTGTTACAAGCTGAAAACACTTCAGTGTATCTGGGGTTAAATGTTTGTTTGTGTTGTGACAGGAAGTCACATGTGTTTTATGTAGCCAATGTTAGTTTAGAACTACAAGCCCGGGAAAATCATCCCTGATCTAGGAGTTTGATTGGGAGGAAAGTGTCAAGGTGTTTTAGCATTTTATGGCTCCTCTTCCCATCTTTGTCTGGAGTTCTCAAGGAGAAAGAAAGAGAAGCCATAGCTCTCTTCTAGTCTTGTCGTTGTAGTGTAAAGATGTAGGGAACTTAGCTCTGTTGTTATTTTCATCCCAGTTACCCTTCCCCATGCTAGAATGTAGTAAAAACTTTCTATTTTAAACACACATGGACTCTGGGTCTGAATTATTTTACTCTGGCATTGCTAAGCTATTTTATCTCTGCTGAAAACCGAGTTTTATTTTTTAAAAACCCAACAGTTTCATGTAGAGTCCCCCACACGCCCGGCCGTGACTGATGAAAGGGAGAATTGGGGCGCTCCCTTTTCCATTCAATACCTTTGTCTCCAAACAGATAGATCCAGGTGTTGGACTGAAGCAATAGAACAAAGTCCAGGGGCACCTTTCAGACCAACGAGGTTTTCACTCCTCCACTTGCACCTGGCTGTGGGTGTAACCTTGGGTCAGTCATGAGTTCTCTCAGAGCTGTTCTCTCAAGAGCAGTCCTCAAATGAACTCCCTCAGCCCCACCAACCTCACAGGATGTCTTTTGTGGGGGGGGGAAGGGAAAGGGTTTCACAAGCCACTCTGAGACACCTTCGGGTAATGAAGGGCGGGGTATAAATCCTTCTTCTTCCTCTTCCTCTTCCTCTTCCTCTTCCTCCTCCTCCTCCTCTTCCTCCTCCTCCTCCTTCTTCTTCTTCTTCTTCTTCTTCTTCTTCTTCTTCTTCTTCTTCTTGTGCATGCACACCTTGTCAGATGCAGGCACACGGAAGCTCATGCGCAGAATTGAACTCTGTTGGTCTTAAAGGAGCCGCCTGACTCCAACTTTGTTCTTCTATTGCCAGGCAACACGTTTATGTCCTTATCAGAAGTTACACGTGAGGCTCAGGTTGCGTAACTCCCGACGTTTGACCCTCAAAAGCAACCGGAAGGGAGAAGAACCTGGATCGAGGGGCCTTGGTTGGCGGTGGGGTGTGTGTGTGCCAATCCTCCCTCCCCGATCGAAAACGTCGCTCTTCGGGATACTTTAAACTCCGGTAGGGACTTAAATGCACCCCCCCAGGTGTATTTTGAATGGTACGAATTAGGTCGAGGGCAGTGTTCCCTCTAAGATGAGTTAGTGTGAGCTAGCTCACAGTTTTTGAGCCTCTGGCTCACACATTTTTGTCTTAGCTCAGGAAGGATGGGCTCCAAAGCAAACTAATTTATGCTGCAGCCAAATTGCTAGCTCACAACTTTAATGCCAGTAGCTCACAAGGTAGAATTTTTGCTCACAAGACTCCACAGCTTAGAGGGAGCATTGGTCGAGGGGTGGTGTTCTCTTCTAAACGCTGTCTTTATTCCGGAACAAGGGATGCCAGCCAATCGGGGGGGGAGCGCGAGAGGACACGATCCCGCCCGGAGTTTCCCCGTGCAGGTGCCATAGAGATGAGCGGCACAGCGCCCATCCTGTCCAATGGGAAACGTTTCCAAAGCCTCTCCAACAAACAATACCCCTTCGGCCTGCATGAAGCCTATAGGACTACTCGAGAGTTTGGGGACTCCTCAAGGTTCTCCCGAGCAAGCCCCTTTGGATGTTTGGCTTCTGTAGGATTTTTATGTTATTATTATTATTATTATTATTATTATTATTTTGCCTTTTTCACTTGAACTCAAGGCGGGTTACCCAGAGTGAGTCCATAGCAGCCCTGTTGTTTTTTAAACACGGCGATGACGTCTCCAAATAGCATGATTTAGGGACAGCGGTTCTGCATCTTCCGGAAGACGTACTTCAAAGCATTTTTCTAAAGTGTTTGTTTCGCTGGAGGAGAGAAGATCCCTGCTTTCTTGTTGTTCATTTTAAGACATTCTTTTAAAATTCATTGGAATGGCTGTTCCAAGGACTGGGGTGGTCGACGGCGAGAGAGCAGCAATATAAAACGAATTTGTTGGGGGGAATGCATTCCTAGATCAAAACACAAAAACGGATTTTAAAGGCATCAGAGTGCTACTGAAATCCAGTGCGGTAGCCAGCAGACACCGGATGTTTATTTTCCCCGGTTCCAAACGTCTCCTTTGGTGGTCAAGCCAGTATGAGAACCATGACAATGGACGACCTTGCAAGGCTGTTGTGCTAAGTGAGCTAATGTATTTAAAACACTTCCGGACATCGAAGCGAGGATCTACCGGTACTGTTGCCGATGACGAGAAAGCCCCGTGTTTGATCTGAACCATCAGGTAGCTTTAGGGACAAGTTTAATCCGCCTTATCCAACAAACCTTCGTTTGTTTAACGTGTCGCCAATGGGACGACATCCCAAAGGGATATGTTTTAGGTCAAATGGCATTTCTCCTGGGCCTCCTCCCCCACATACATACTATGTCATAATCCTTGGAAGAAAGAGGGGGAGTGGAGGATCTGTTTTGGTTCTGCACTGCGAGCTTTCCCCCCCCCTCCACTTCCGTAAAGTATACTCATTCTATTCTCTTTCCCCCCCACCCCCCACCCCGTTTGAATGAAGAGTTACTACGGAGTTGGATGATGTGTTATTTTACTTAGCTAGCTAGCTAGTTATATGAACTGTACATAACACACTCTCAGTGGAGAGGTGGTATTGAAACAGTTCAAATAAATCAATATTTATTTAAGTTATTTTAGGTTCGCCTTTCTCACTCGGACTCCAGGCGGACTACACAGAGTGAGTCAATGCAATGGACAGGATGGGGACGTTCAATGAACGAGGCAATAGGATTTCGGCTGTAGAACCAACCAGAAGTCTAAAAAAACCAGAACTGGAGTAAAGCCTCAGTGCTAACATGACACATTAAATTATGCAAAATCAGAAGAAGAGGATTGGGTTTTCATAACCGTCTTTTCCCTGCCATTACGAGTCTCAAAGGAGCTTCCAGTCACAAAATTACATAGTGGGGTCCAATTTACAGCAAATTATAAACAGTAGTATAGACCCCAACAGTGTTCCCTCTAAGCTGAGTTAGTGTGAGCTAGCTCACAGTATTTTAGTCTCGGCTCACACATTTTTTGTCTTCGCTCAGGAAGGATGGCTCCAGAGCAAACTGATTTATGCAGTAGCCAAATCACTTGCTCATAACTTTAAAGCCAGTAGCTCACAAAGTAGAATTTTTGCTCACAAGACTCCACAGCTTAGAGGGAACATTGGACCCCAGTCCCTCATAATTTATCCAGGTCACATTGTGAATCATTTTGTACAATAAATTCGGGACATTAAACACGTTTAGGAAATTTAGCCTGTGATCGACTTCCTGGTAAGCACCCATCGCCTTCTTTCCGACGATCAATAACGACGATGCTATTGATTTATTTTAAATTATTTTATTCCTAGTCCTGGTCTGTTGTTGAGTTCCAGGGTACTGGTACCGCGCTTCAACGTGCATCACAGTCGTTTTCAGACCGGCACAGACGATTTTGGGACTGTTTAGCTATCCATCTCTGCGATTATTCATAATCCGGTTTCCATGTCCTTGTTCTGTCCCGTTTCGTTTTTGTTTTCTCTAAGATCCAGTCGATCTCCCGCTCCCCCGCCCCGCCCCAGTTCTGCCCGAATGGCTATTTTTGGCACATCTGAAGGGGCGCAGCGGGAACGGATGCGGATTGGCTTACACGAGGTAACCCATACGGGTAAGCGAGTCTTTTCAACGGCTCCTCTCCAATCACACCACAATTGGCTCAGCAGCTTGGTCGTTGTGGTGGAGAGGGGGGTTTAGACGCAGTGGCGGACCCCGACTCGGTTCCTCCTCCGGAGTCTGATGCCGAAACCAGCGCCCCTCCATCCGCCTTGGAGGCAATGCTCCCTCTAAGCTGTGGGGTCTTGTGAGCAAAAATTCTACTTTGTGAGCTCCTGGCATTAAAGTTGTGAGCGAGCGATTTGGCTCCTGCCTAAATTAGTTTACTCTGGAGCCCTCCTTCCTGAGCTAAGACAAACGATGTGTGAGCCGGAGGCTAAAAAAACAACAACTGTGGGCTAGCTCACACTAACTGAACTTAGAGGAAACGTTGCTTGGAGGGTCTGCCAGCTGCCGCTCACGGAAACGCTGCCGGGATCTTTCACAACTGCACAGAACGTGTTTTTTGTTCAAACCCCCCCCCAATCCAGAGTATTGTGCAAACCAGGATCCAGGATCGAAAGGAAGTGTGCTTTGCACACGGAAGCTTTCACCCAGAATAAAACTTCAAGGTGCCCTGACTGGACTCAGACTTCGTCCTGCCGCTTTAGACCAACACGACTGATTTTTGAGTCCTATAACCAAAAGACATTTGCAACTCCATTTCACACTTGCAGACACGACCCTGCAAAAATGATGGTTTGGACGTCCAGTGATCATCACAGGGTTAAAATAACCGGCCTAACCTTCACCCTGACCCCCTCCCCACCCCCGCGCTTCACTGGGAAGGGTTGACCTTTTGACTGGATCGGGTCCTCAGAAGCTACAAGGCAAACTTCGGAAGCGACGCCCTGGGAGCCAGCGTTCCCTCTAAGCTGAGTGAGTGCGAGCCAGCTCACAGTTTTTTAGTCTCTGGCTCACACATGTTTGTCTCAGCCTCAGGGAGGGACGGCTCCAGAGGCAAACTGATTTCGGCAGCAGCCAAATCGCTCGCTCGCAATTTCAATGCCGGCAGCTCACGACGTTTTTGCTCACGAGACTCCACAGCTTAGAGGGAACATTGCACGGTGATGGACGCGTTCTTTTTAAAGGGAAAAGTTCTGGCCTTTCTTGACCCGATCCAATTATTTGTGTTCCGTTCGAAGCGAGCTTCGTTTGACGCTCAGGTGCGCCTTCCACCCCCTCCCCCAACTTGAGGCTGCGATCCTTAAACCCCTTACCCCGGAGCAGTGTTCCCGCTAAGCTGAGTGAGTGTGAGCCAGCTCACAGTTTTTTAGCCTCCAGCTCACACATTTTTGTCTTAGCTCCGGAAGGAGGGCTCCAGAGCAAACTAATTGATGCAGAAGCCAAATCGCTCGCTCACAACTTTAATGCCAGGAGCTCATAAAAGTATAGTTTTTGCTCACAAGACTCCACAGCTTAGAGGGAACGTTGCCCCGGAGCCGTCCTTTTTTTAGCGCTTCTCAAAGTCAGTGGTGCTTTCCCCCTCTCCCTTTCCCACGCGCCGTCTTCAGAGTAAACGCGATTAAGTCCATATTACTGGGCGGGGAGGGGGTGAGAAAAAGCACATTGGGGGCGTCTTGAAAGAGGCGTCCTTTTCGCGCAC
>NW_015177089.1:253166-259338 GCF_001447785.1 Gekko japonicus | reverse complement strand
CCAAGAGACCGGGGGACCGGGGGGGGGGGGAGCGGCCGAAGAAGGCAAACAGGGCTTCTGGCCTCGCTTGTGGAAGAGACCAGGACAGTGTTCCCTCTAAGCTGAGTGAGTGTGAGCTAGCTCACAGTTTCTTAGCCTCCGGCTCGCACATTTTTTGTCCTAGCTCAGGAAGGAGGGCTCCAGAGCGAACTCATTGCTGCAGTAACCAAATCGCCCGCTCACAACTTTAATGCCAGCAGCTCGAGTTTTTGCTCACAAGACTCCACAGCTTAGAGGGAGCATTGGTCCAAGAGCACCTGGAAGACGGACAAAACGTGTGGCAGGGTAGTAGCTTGCCTGAGTCCATCTGTTCTTATTTAATAAAAAATATATACCCAACAATATCACGACGCAGCGTTCCCTCTAAGCTGAGTGAGCGCGAGCTAGCTCACGGTTCTTTAGCCACCGGTGCGTACAGATCTTGGTCTTAGCTCGGGAAGGAGGGCTCCAAAGCAAACAAATTGATGCAGTAGCCAAATCGCCCGCTCACAACTTTAATGCCGGTAGCTCACAAAGGAGAATTTTTGCTCACAAGACTCCACAGCTTAGAGGGAAGCAGTGATCACAAGGCTGATGGGTTTCCGTTCTGAACAGCTGATCGCGTTGCCTTCCATCGAGATGGGTCAGGAACAATGCTCCCTCTAAGCTGTGGAGTCTTGTGAGCAAAAATTCTACTTTGTGAGCTACGGGCATTAAAGTTGTGAGCCAGCGATCTGGCTGCTGCATAAATTAGTTTGCTCCGGAGCCATCCTTTCTGAGCTAAGACAAAAATGTGTGAGCTGGAGGCTAAAAAGCTGTGAGCTAGCCCGCATGAACTCAGCTTAGAGGGAACACTGGTCAGGAAGCAATCCTGGAGGGTGTTTTTTGGTCATTTTCTGGGTGTGGAGCAGCGGTCACTGCGGGGGTGAAGGGGGGGTATTTGTGAATGTCCTGCATTGGGCAGGGGGTTGACCCTGGCGGTCCCTTCCAACTTTATGGTTCTATGAGATAGGTCAAGATGGGTAGCTGTGTCTGTCTGTCTGTCTGTGGGTAGCTGTGTCTGTCTGTCTGTCTGTCTGTCTGTCTGTCTGTCTGTCTGTCTGTCTGTCTGTCTGTCGCGGCAGAAAGAGTCCAGGAGCCCCTGGAAGACTCACAAAACGCGTGGCAGGGTACCACCTTCCCCTGAGTCACGGCTCGCTTCTTCAGAGGCGGCTAGAACGGGACTCCAGCTGTCCTCACGAGGTTGAGGGGTTTCCATCCTGTGCCACTAAACGTGGTGCGTTCCTATTGGGTTTATTCTTATTAATTTCTAAAGTTAATCAGCAGAGTAATCAGCAGAGTATTAAAGAGTCAGCGTCCATGGTGTGTTTAAATATAAAAGTTTACTACAACCTAGCATGGGGAAAAGGCATACGGGATGTAAAATAACAAAGAGCTATATTCCTACATCCTTACAGCTAGACAGAACATGGCAGAAAAGTAATGGAGACTAACTTCTTCTTGCTCAGGACAAAGAGCCATAAAATGCTAATACTAGCCACTCTAGTCTCCAATCAGAAGGACAAACTAGATCTGAAGTTACCGGGCTCTCTAGCTCTCTAAACTTATTGGTTACAAACAAACATGTGATTTATCAAACAGTATTAACCCAGTAAATACTGAAATAGAAGTGTTTTAACTTGTAACATCCAACAGTTCCACAGATCAAGATGGGTGGCCCCAGGGGAGGATGAAAGCTCGCTGGTGCCTGAAGCACCGACCAACCTTGGTGCCTCCCTCCTTTCCACACTGACCCCCCAGTCCATTTTAGTGGTTGACCTGTCTGACCAGATATAACAAGGCAGGTTGCAGCAATACAAAAATTCATTCATAGGATAACACAATAGACTGTACAAACTAAGCTTTTCACCCTTTTCCCCAACTTTGCGGTGCCCCCTTTGGCCCTGGTGCCCTAAGCACGGGCTTCGTCTGCTTCATGGTTAATCTGCCCCTGGGTGGCCCAGTTAGTCTGTAGCAGGCGAAAAGAGCAAGGGCCCAGCAGCACCTTAAAGACGAAGGGGATTTGTGGCAGGGGAGGCGCTCAGGTCTTCAGGTACAGCTAGAACGTGAGGCCATCTGTCAGTTTGGTGTAGTGGTTAAATGCGCGGACTCTGATTTGGGAGAACCGGGTTTGATTCCCCACTCCTCCACTTGCACCTGGCTGGATGGCCTTGGGCAAGCCGTAGTTCTGATAAGAGCTGTCCTTGAAAAAGAGCAGTTTCTGTCAAGAGCTCTCTCAGTCCCACCTACCTCACAGGGTGTCTGTTGTGGGGAGGGGGAGGGAAAGGAGTTTGTAAGCCGCTCTGAGACACCTTCGGGTAGTGAAGGGCGGGGTATAAATCCAATCTCCTCCTCCTCCTCCTCCACTCTGCAAGATATAAGGACAGATATACTCCCATTCTAGCTGCAATCTGAGGAAGTGAGCCGTGACTTACAAAAGCTGTTGGGTATTACATGTTAAAAACACTCAGTATATATGGGGTTAAATGTTTGTTTGTGTTGTCACAGGAAGTCACATGTGTTTCATTTAACCAATGCTTGTTAGATGCTAGGAGCCCGGGAAAATTCTTCCTGATCTAGGAGTTTCATTGGAAGCAAAGTGTCAAAGTGTCTTAGCATTTTATGGCTCCTCTTCCCGTCTTTGTTTGGAGTTCTGAAGCAGCAAGAAGAGCAGCCATCACCCCTCTTCTAGTCTAGCCGTTGTAGTGTAAAGATGTAGCTATTAACTCTGTTGTTATTTTCATCCCAGTTACCCTTCCCCATGCTTGAATGTAATAAAAACTTTCTATTTTAATCACACATGGACCCTGGGTCTGAATTATTTTACTCTGGCGTTGCTAAGCTACTTTATCTCTGCTGAATTACAAGTTTTATTTTTCAAAACCCCAACAAAAGCTCCTCCCCTGCCACAAATTCCGAGAGTCTTGAAGGTGCTCCGGGACTGTTGCTCTTTTCTGCTGCTACAGACGGCCACCCATCTTGATCTGCCTGGTTTGTGGACTGGGGAAGGAAACAGGGTGTTGGAGGCGATGGCCTGATTGTTGGAATTGCAGCTTGCTTACACTTCGGCCATTACAGAGTTAAATGTTGTTTGTTAGCAAACAGGATGTTACGTTACATAATGTATTCAAGGGGGGGAGTTTGTGGGAGTTGTTTATCCTAATGAAGTGACCTGTAACCTTTGTATTGGTCAACTAACATCTTGTTTGTGGAAATGCTTTGATCTAGCATGAATGTATTCACAAGTTTATGGCCCTTTGTGTGAACCAAAGCGGTAGTTCTCTTCTAGAAGCCAAGAGAGATAGAAAGATGTAGCTGTTAGCATATATTACTGAGAGTAACTAAGTATGTAACCTTTTATTTTATTTCTTCTATCCAAAGTACCATACCCATGTTTTATTTTGTTTATATAGTAAAGATATTTTTCTCTTACTAAGTGTGGCTCTGTGTTTTGCAATACAACCATCGACCTTGAATTAAGAATCCCAACACTGATCCATCCAGGTTTCTCCTGCTCCAGAGATTTCGTCTGGGTGAACGGGATGGTCAGCAGGTTCGGGAATTACTCGGTTCTGAGTTTCTTCGAATCTTTTAAAGAGATGGGCAGGTGGATAACCTGCTAGTTCGGTTGCAGTGGTTGAGTGCGCGGACACCCACCCACCCAAAACAGTCCAGTGGCACCTTTAAGACCAAGGTTTATTCAGGTACAAGCTCTCCCTCCTCTGCGAGGGCAGATCTACACATCCCCCCCCCAATAGCTAGCAATCTAAAACAGTCCAGTGGAGCCTGAGCGGTGAGTGTTGCCTCCTGACACACTTCCTGTGATGCCAGGGGGTGTGGCATATGCAAATAAGTTATGCTAATGAGTTGTGCTAACGAGCTCCTGCACCTCTTTTTCTACTAAATGACCTCTGACCGGGTCTGATTCCCCACTCCTCCACTTGCAGCTGCTGGATGACCTTGGGCAAGCCATAGTTCTGTCTGAGCTGTTCTCTAAAGGACAGTTCTGGAAAGTGCTCTCTCAGCCCCACCTACCTCACAGGGTGCCTGTCGTGGAGAGGGGAAGGGAAAGGAGGTTGTAAGACTCGCTGAGGCTCCTTTGGGTAGTGAAGGGCGGGGTATAAATCCAATCTCCTCCTCCTCCTCCTAAACGACTCACTCAAGGGTTAGAAACCCAGCCACCCATCCGCGTCCATGCAGTCTCCCCATCCATACAGAGAACCCGCCTTGGGCTAGTGCCCGGGTTGGAGTACAGGGCTTTGACGTCCGGGCAGGCCAGACACGTGTCAGTTGGTATGGACTGAATGGGGATGGGCAAAAGAGAGAGCTGGAGGAGATTGAAGAGCGCCTGCCAACCGCGTAGGTTTTCTCTTATGTGCCTATACAGGCTTCAGAGCGAGTGTATGAGACTAAAGAGAGAATGCATTCCTATACATAGCTGCATCAGGAGTCTCCCACCTTTCTGACCGTGCGAGTGGGCGCCTTTGGCGTTCCGACACCGCATCAATATGGCTGCCACAAAAGGCGGAGCCAGCCGCGAAACGGCCGCCCCAGATCCCCCGCAGTAAACGGAAACAAAACCGTGACACAGCTCCTAAGGACTCTCCGTGCATACATTGAGGAAACAGATCCGCACTAAGCAAGAGATCACGCGGATGCCTCCCAAGGTGCGTCACAATCACGAAATTGCTGCTTCAAAAGTCCGCTCCAAAGGCCGTTCGTGTCGATTTCAAAGTGCCTCGTGCGGAAAAAGGGAAAATTCTTCCTTCTGTCCTGAAGATTCCAAAGTGGAAACAGCCCTCCCCTGAGATGCGGTGGATAGTTTGTTATATTCCAAAGATGCCCCCGTTCTGCCAGCTTCATGATCGACGTCCTTCTCACACCTCCCTGGGTGGGGCAGGGTGGGGCCCAAGGCAGCGCTGCAGCCTTCGCGGTCTGGCCCAGGGACGCCCCAAGGGTGTGTTCGCCTTCAGTCGCACAACGAAGATCCTGCAAAGCCAATCAAATGTCAAGTGGCCCATTAGAACCCTTGCTGGGCAAAAGCAATGTCCGTTGTCCACTTTCTCAAAACACCGGGCGGACATCGGGAAAGGGGTCGGGCGGGCGCTGCGGGGCCGGCGGGCACCACGTTGCGGACCCCTGCTTGACCGAACATACGCCCTACCTTTGAGGCTGGCAGCCCGGGTGCTGTTGGAGAAGGACCTCCTCAGCAGATCTTTACCCGCGGCCTCCATTTGCCAAGCGGTGTTGGAAGTTACAAGTTAGAACACTTCTATTCAGTATTTACTGAGTTAATATTGTGTTCTGAATCACATGTTTGTTTGTATCCTATCTGCTTAGAGAGTTAGAAAGCCCGCCAGATACAGATCTAGTTTGTTGTTCTGATTGGGGAATGGAGTGTTACTATTTAGCATTTTATGGCTCTTTGTCCCTGAGCAAGAAGAAGCTCCAGTCTCCATCTCTCTCCATTAGACCTTAGCCATGTAAGGAAGTCTATCTAGACATGAGGATGTAGAAATAAAGCTCTTTGTTATTTTACCTCCTGTTTACCCTACCCTTGATAGGTTGTTAGTAAACTTTTATATTTTGAAACTACCATGGACTCAGACTCATTTTTACTCTGCTAAACTCTGCTGAATTAAGAAATTAAGAAATTAAATACTAAACCATCTAACAGGTTATGGGCCCAGATGTTTTCCCACTAGCAGAGTTGTTTTGAGCCATGTGTATTAGAACTTAAGAAAGAACAGAAAAGAATTTTTTGAAACTTTTTCTGGGACAAGAGAGCGTCTTTTTTGTTTTTTCTCGAGTCTGCAAAGCCTTGTGCTCGCAGAACAGAGAAGCAAGAGGAACTTCATCTCCTGCTGTGAAACTATCTCCGCAAAACAAAGGATTTTCCCAGAGAGCTGAACGACAGCGCCTGAGGGAACGAAGGAGATCACAAGCAACCCAGACGAACCACGATCGACGTTCGCCTTCTACAAAGGGAAGTTGGTAAAGTAAATAATTAAAAAAAAAAATGGCGTCTGCACACGGTTATAACATACCGAAATTATCAGCTAGTAATTATTGGTTTTGGAAGGAGTGCTTAAAATGCATTTTAGAGGCCACATCT
>NW_015177089.1:248475-253012 GCF_001447785.1 Gekko japonicus | reverse complement strand
ACAAAGGAAATGTAAAGAAGGCCGTTAAATGCTTTGTCTGTTCCCGAACGGGCCATCTTTCCAAAGACTGCTGGTTTAGACAATCACAGACAGATCAAAGAAATAAAGACATGCGCTCTCCCCCTATTTCTTCTGTAAGAGGAAACGCCAGAGGGCGTGGCAATGGGAAGCCAAACGGTCATCAGGGGCAGGAAAAATCCAAGCCTGTGTTTCTCCTGAGAGAGGCTGTGCCAGAAACTGCAGGAAAGCGAGCCGAATGTGCGAATGTGCTTGCTGTAAACATTAATCATAGCAGAGAATACAGTGATGAATCACTGTGGCTACTGGACACAGGGAGTGCCGTCCACATTTGCAACAGTGCTGAATATTTTGTTGATCTGAATAAAGATGAGATGCCCAAACTGATCAAAGTTGATAATGAACCATTGAGAGTTGCTGGAACAGGAAAGATTTTTCTTAATGTGTTAAATTCTGCTGGCCAAATTCAGCAAATGACTTTAAATGATTGTGTATTTGTGCCTGAAGCTAGTACTTGTCTGATCTCCTCAAGGAGAATTATTGCTGCTGGTTTTAACATTAATCTTAAAAAGGGACAAGGAAAAATTTGGCACAAAGATGGAGTCGAGCTCATTATGGAAGAGCACGACAGTTACCATTATGTAAGAAATCTTGGCATAACTGAAAATGATGAACTGGACACAAGTGGACCTGTGTTTCACACAAAATCATCTGAATGTGAGCACAAAGACTGTTTATTTAAATGGCATGTGATGTTTGCTCACAGAAATTTACAAAGTGTGAGAAAGCTTCTGAAGGGCTGTAATATTGATGCTGTTGAATGCAATACTATTAGTAATGGTTGTGATACCTGTTTTAAGGCAAAAGGCAAAGCGCCTTGTTACAGAGGCAAAAATCCAGAACAAGATAAAGGTTTTCTAGAGACTGTGTACTCAGATCTTGTTGGCCCTATCAAACAATCTACTGGTGGTAGTAAATACTTTGTGACTTTTATGGAAGCAAAATCCAGATATGTCTATACCTACCTACTTAAAAGTAAAGACCAAGTACTTGACAAATTTAAGTGCTATGTTGCTGCTGTTAAAAATAAATTTGGCAAAGCGCCTGAAGTGTTATTCACTGACAATGGCACAGAGTATTGCAGCAGTGAGTTCCAAAGGTTCATGGAACAAGAAGGAATTGAACATCAAACAACTATTGTTTATTCTCCAGAACAAAATGGAACAGCGGAACGCTTAAACAGAACCATACTAGAAATGGCGCGTTCTATGCTAATACAATCTGGAATTTCAGAAGATATGTGGGGTGAAGCAGTCAATACAGCTACTTACCTGCACAATAGAGTTCCATCTAAAACTACAAATAAAATTCCTTTTCAATTATGGCATAACAGGATGCCTGGACTTAAACACATTAAAGCATTTGGATCTAAAGCCTATGCCCACATTCCAAAAGAGAAAAGGGGCAAATTAGAGCCAAGAGCAGAAATTGGTATCCTAGTGGGGTACGCTCAAGGAGGAAAAGGCTACCGAATTTTTGATTCTACAAACTGTGTAATTAGAGAATGCAATGTGGTACATGTTGATGAGAGTAACATCCTGCAAACTCCTAAGCCAGCTGAGTCCACAGCACAACCTGTCAATCAGGAATCTACAGATGTCTCTTTCTTTGATGTGATCACTTGGCAATCTGCAGAGACCACCTGTGACCAGGCAGGTCCATCTCCACAAGAGGATTCCACCTCAGAAGGGGAACAAGGGAATTCCACCTCAGAAGGGGAACCAGGAGAGGCAACGCCAAGGGTAAGAGAGACAACTGCTGTGAGACAATCAGCAAGGAGTACCAAAGGTGTTCCACCACCAATGTACGGAATTTGTGCAAGTGTGCAACAAATAAAGGAACCTACTAACTGGAAGGAAGTTAATCAACTACCTGCATCTGAAAGAAGCAAGTGGATTAATGCCATGGAAGAAGAATTTGCATCTTTGCAAGACAAACAAGTTTGGACTCTTACTGAGTTACCTTCAGAAAGAAAAGCCATCGGCTGTAAGTGGGTGTACAAAGTGAAGTATAACCCTGACGGCGAAGTGGACAAGTACAAAGCTCGTCTTGTCGCAAAAGGATTTTCTCAAAAATATGGAATCGATTTCTCGGAAACTTTTGCACCTGTTGTAAGCTACACAACCTTCAGAACACTTTTGAGCATAGCAGCCTCAAGGGGCATGCACATTGAACATTTGGACGTCAAAACTGCGTTTCTCAATGGAGAATTGAATGAAGAAATCTACATGGAACAACCAGAAGGATTTTCAACAAAAGGACAAGAAGGCCTAGTGTGCAAACTCAACAAAAGCGTTTATGGACTAAAGCAAGCAGCAAAAGCGTGGAATGAGAAACTGACTGAACTGTTACAAAAACAGAACTTTCAACAAGGAATAGCAGAACCGTGTTTGTTCTCAAGAATCAAAAATGGACAATATCAGTACATACTCATTTATGTTGATGACTTGATTATTTGTTGTGAAAATCAAGGAGATGTACAGGAAATAGCAGA
The DNA here is from genome assembly GCF_001447785.1 of Gekko japonicus. NCBI lineage: Eukaryota > Metazoa > Chordata > Lepidosauria > Squamata > Gekkonidae > Gekko > Gekko japonicus. Next base: position 250,440 of record NW_015177089.1, on the reverse strand, counting down.
TGAACTAAACAAGGAAGTGGAAGTGAAACAATTGGGACCTATAAAACACTATCTTGGAATACAAATTGAAAGAACTGATGATGGAAGTTTTCTTCTAAGCCAAAAGCAAAAGATCATGGACTTTATTGAATCTGTAGGAATGAAACATTCCAAGCCAGTGAGCACACCTCTTGAAAAGGATTACCTCAAGAATACAGAGGGACCACTACTTCCAAATAACCACGAATACAGATCAGCAATAGGAAAATTATTGTATCTTAGCAAAATTTGTCGACCAGACATAACTTCAGCTGTTGGACTATTATGCAGAAAGACCAGCTCACCGACTATCCATGACTGGAAAGCTGTAAAAAGACTGGCAAGATACCTAAAAGGAACTTTGGATTACAAACTGAAAATCTCATCCTGTGATGAACCAAGACTGACTGGATTCATGGATGCCAACTGGGGAAAAGACACAACTGATGGAAAATCTACAAGTGGATACTTATTCTACTATGGAAACAGTTTAATTGACTGGACTAGTCAAAAGCAATCTGTTGTAGCGATCTCTACTGCAGAAGCTGAATGTGTATCAGCGCAAAGTGCCAGCTATGAACTGTACTGGATCATTCATCTACTGAAAGACTTTGGAATAGATGAACCGAAACCAATAATAATGTATGAGGACAATCAAGCTTGCATCGTTCTCTGCAAAGGTGAGAGCACCAAATCCAAGAGTAAGACCATTGCTCTTCAATGCAAATATGTGAAAGACTTACAAGACAAAGGACTCATTGAACTTCGTTACTGTCCTACTGACCAGATGACTGCCGACATCCTGACCAAGCCGCTTGACAAGCAACGTTTTGAGAATCTTCGTGAAAGTTTAAATTTGCATGATTTCAGTGTTATAACTTGAGAAGGGGTGTTGGAAGTTACAAGTTAGAACACTTCTATTCAGTATTTACTGAGTTAATATTGTGTTCTGAATCACATGTTTGTTTGTATCCTATCTGCTTAGAGAGTTAGAAAGCCCGCCAGATACAGATCTAGTTTGTTGTTCTGATTGGGGAATGGAGTGTTACTATTTAGCATTTTATGGCTCTTTGTCCCTGAGCAAGAAGAAGCTCCAGTCTCCATCTCTCTCCATTAGACCTTAGCCATGTAAGGAAGTCTATCTAGACATGAGGATGTAGAAATAAAGCTCTTTGTTATTTTACCTCCTGTTTACCCTACCCTTGATAGGTTGTTAGTAAACTTTTATATTTTGAAACTACCATGGACTCAGACTCATTTTTACTCTGCTAAACTCTGCTGAATTAAGAAATTAAGAAATTAAATACTAAACCATCTAACAGGCATCTAACAAGCGGTCTGCCTGATTAGCCGGACTTCGGCGGATTTGCTTCCAAGGAACCCGATAAGAATCCGGGGCGTCGATGTGGGATTCTCCGCGGCTAGGAGGCAGGGCCTTCTCGACGGTGTCCCCGAGTCCCTGCCTTCTCGTTTTGCTTCACCTCTTCTGCGTTCTAGACACCAAATCAGAACCTTCCAGGAGCCTGAGGGAACCGTTTGAACAGCCTTGACCCGCGAAGAAACCCGGGGTATAAATCAATAATAAATTAATTACTTGATCAATAATAAAGAAATAATGTTGTGGGGTAGTGGTTAAGAGGGTCGGGACTAGTATCTGCAAGAGCCCGGTTCGAGTCCCCACTGGTGCCCTGGAACCTCGCTGGGCGGACTTGGACCAGTCAGCCTAGTCTACCTCACGGGGTTGTTGTTGTGAGGCCAAAACGGAGTAGAGGAGAACCAGACAAGCCGCTTTGGGGAGAAAGTTGGGGTATACATGAATTAATCAAATAAACTTGAAACCGTTCTATTCATTTTTTTTTCCTCCCTGAGGTTTCTCTGACCTTGTGCTGTTGCTTAGAGTTTTGGGGGGGGGGGGTGTTTTTTTCTTTCGAAGACCTGGTGATGGGC
>NW_015177089.1:242870-248306 GCF_001447785.1 Gekko japonicus | reverse complement strand
CCCCCCCCCACTCACGCTCTTCATCTCCTGCTGACAGCTCCAGAGCACGTTGCCTCCGTCTGCGGGGAGGGGGGAAGCCGAAGAGAGTTGTTGCGTCCGAGGTCAGATTTAGGAAGGGGTGTTGCGGCGTCACTCAGACAAAGACTCGGGAGCCCTGGGTTCGAATCCCCACTCCTCCTAGAACCTCACTGGGTGCTCTTTGCCCAGGCACCTCTCTTTCACATCGCCTCTCGGCGCCTGAGCAAAGAGCACCCAGTGAGGTTCTAGGAGGAGTGGGGATTCGAACCCGAGTCTTAGTCTGACACCTCAAGGGGTGGTCGCGAGGCTATTGATTTAGGTATGTTTACTTCGTACGCCCCTCCTTTCCCCCCAGCTGGGACCCAAAGCGTCTTCCACTGCTCTCCTCTCCTTCAGTTTATCCTCACACAACAACCCGGTGGGGTAGGTTAGTCTGAGAGAGTGTGACTGGGTCCTCCTAGTCCAACGCTCTAACCGCTGCACCACACGGCCGCGGGCTAGAAAGAGAGCGAGGAGGATGCACTTGTGTTTGCGCTCTTGAACTCCCGGCTCCCGGCTGCCTTCTACTGAATCAGACCCCTGAATCTCTAAGTCAGGATTGGCAGCGGCTTTCCGGGGTCCCAGGCACATCTCTTCCACATCACCTTCCGCCTGGCCCTTATTTAAAACTGAAGATGTCAGGGATAGAACCCGGGACCTTCTGTATACAAAGCGGATGCCCTACCAACTGAGCCACAGCACCTCCCCTCTGAAGACGACCTGTTGGAGTTTTTATAAAATTCAGCAGAGAATAAAACAGCTTAGCAATGCCAGAGTTCAATAATCAGACCCAGAGTCCATGTGTGTTTGAAAATATAAAAATTTACTACAATTCTACCATAGGGAAGGGTAACTGGGAGAAAATAACAACAGAGCTATATAAGCTACATCCTCTCACTCTAAGTACAAGACTAGAGGAGACGTAATGGCCACTCTCTAACATGCTTCTTCTCCAAGACGAACAAAGAGGGGAAGAGGGGCCATAAAATGCAAAGACACTAACACTTTGCTCCCAATCAAACTCTCAGAACAGGGATGCTTTTTCGCGGGCTTGCAGGTCTAAGCTAACATTGGCTAACACAAAGGCAGGTGATTGCCTGTGACAACAGAACAGACATTTAACCCCATACACACACATTGAGTGTTTTCAACATGCAAATACCCAACACGACCCGAAGGATGTGAAAGATGAAAAAGAGAGGGATGGAAATACAGCCCGAGAAACACATCCGATCTTGGTACCCGGATCCGTTGTTTTTCGGTTCCGCCGCCTTTTGCAACCGGTCTGTCCTGGTTGCTGTTAAAATGCCAGAAAGAAACCGGTTTAGGCAGAGGCGAAGAAGCGTTTTGGGTGAACCCAACGCAGGGGCTCTGGTAGACTTCAGGCGGGTGTGGGGGAGATGGTTGCTATTGCCAGTTCACACTGTAAAAATCCAGTCGGAAAGTGCACTGGAAATGGATTGAACATGGCTTATTTAGTGTTTGTGACCACAGCCTTATACTTCTCGACTGATTTCAGGAAGGAATCCCCCCCCCCTTCAAACTCCTCTGCTCTAAATTCGGCGTCGCTTTCCCTAATTCCCGGTGTCGGTTTTGAAACGACGTTTGGATGGGCGGCTCTAGTGCTCGATGGGCCGCACCCAATTCTACTTGCATTAAATCCCACACCTTTCTCGCACCTCTTTTGACTGCGGCTTAAAGAATGCAGTTGGAACGTACTTTGAAAGTGGATTGAAAGTGCAGTATTCGGTGTGCGTGATCGCAGCCTTAGGGCTCTGATCCGGGAGCTTCCTCTATATCAATCTGTTATTTATTATTGGTGTAAAACATGGATTCACCGCCTTTCTTCCTTAGGGCGCTCAAGGCGGCTTACGGATAAAATGCATTAAAAAATAGAAGGCATAAAAAGACATAAAACCTCCAGGTTTAAAAACCACAGTGTATGATTTCTGTGCTTTCGAAATGTGCCGCCAGGGGAAGAGTCTCAGCTTGGCATGCAGAACGTCCCAGGTTCGATCCCCGGCGTCTCCGGCTAAAAGGACCGGGCAGTAGGTGACGTTGAAAGACCTTTTGCCTGAGACCCTGGAGAGCCGCTGCCAGTCGGAGTAGGCGATACTGACCCTGATAGGTCATGCGTTCATGTGTCCCTGCCCGGAATTCTGAAATGAAACAGCAGAGGAACAAAAGAAAAACGAGGTCCCCAAAAGAGGAAGGATGAAGGGGTGCTCAGGTAAAAATAGATTGTGCTGACTTTGGCAGCACAGATACTAAAACTGGGGGGGGGGAGAGAGAATGGGGAAAATAGATTTTAAAAGCAGTCATTTGGCCGAATGAATTGTAAACACGCCATTCTCGGCATGGAAACTAGCGCGAAGGGCTTCGAGTACACCTTCCTAAGTTTCCTGGAAATTTATTATAAGCTCTGCTGGGTTGGCTCTTAATGGGGAAATTGATCGCTGGCCCACCCACAGCTTCGGACTCCCCGAGTACGCAGGAGAAATAAACAGAGGTGCACCACGGTGGGGTAATGGGAGGCGCAGGTTCGAATCCCCACTCTGCTGTCACGGAGGCTGGCTGGGTGACTTTGGGCCAGTCACACACGCTCTGGGCCTACCCTACCTCACAGGGTTGTTGTGAGGATAAAACCGAGGAGAGGAGAAGGATGTCAGCCGCTTTGGGTTCCGATTGGGGGAGAAAGGCGGAAAATAAATGAAGCGCAGCAGTGTACCGATGAGAACTGCGCATGCTCGCTGCCCTCTGAAAAAGCGTGGAAAGTCGAGGGCAGTGGATGGATGTCGGTTAAAAAGAGGAAGAGCAGATCGGGAGGGGTGGAAGGAAGGGGAAATAGGAGAGTTTATTGCTCAATTTGCTATCTCTCCGATAGGAGAGACGGGGTGGGAGAAAGTCCTCATTCGTCGCCCTTTCCCACGTGCTAAGTAGGAAAGTCCGTGTCGATTCGTTCACACGATAATGTTCAGAATAAATTCGAGATACAGTGAAACAAGGCAGCTACTTGATTCTAACTAGCCCTTCCTAGCAACTAACCCCCACTGTATCCGAAGAAGTGTGCTTGCACACGGAAGTTTATACCATGAATAAACTTTTGTTGGTCTTAAAGGTGCCCCTGGACTCAAAACTATACTATTGCTTATTGCTGCGTATAGCTTTATTATAGGTAGGATCCTATTATGTAACGTCTGCACAGCCGAATGTGTCCTGTAAATACTTATGCTCTGCCTCAGTTCTTTTTGGAGGTTCCGGACTTCTAAAATCCTAATGCATTGGTTATGGAATGTCCCGTTTTTTAAAATTGCGTCGACTCACTCTTTGTAATCAGTCTTGCTTCCTTTCGAGAAAGCCGGACCTCTATAAATAAGTAAGGGAATCAGGAAAGAGAGAGAGACAGACAGACAGACAGACAGACAGAGGGAGAGAGACAATCTTGCAGTTTAAGAGAAATATAGTTGAAAAATGAGAGGGGACTTCCCCTTTTTTTCAAAAAAAGAACCCCGCTTAAATTTAATCTGCCCTTTCTATTTTATTGTTAGAATTTTGCCTGTTTTTATTGTAAATTATTATTGTATGCCGCCTTGAGCCTGCTTGTCAGGCAAGGCGGGATAGAAATCGAAATAAATAAAATAACTAAATAATAAAATAAATAAAATTAAATATGGGATGGGTTGGGAAGGAAGTCGGGAAAGAAGATGGGAAAGAAGATGGGAAAGAAGTTTGCAACATGTTAGGTTTCTGATTCGGTTTCCATCTCTCCTCTATCCTTCTGTTCCCCCCCCCCCCAAAGTACCGACGGAACAGCCTCGTCTTGACTTTCAGCACCGGAGGAAGTATCTTTCTCTGCTGAAGAAGAAGAAAAAACATCTGAACAGTAATTAATATAAACCGCAATTTAAATCGCCGCCGCGGTCATTTCCTGCCAAACTTTCTCCCCCGTATTTTTAAAAACAAAACGTGTAAGCCCCTGCGGGCTAGTGAAACGGTCAGAAAGTTTTAATTCGTTTATCCCCCTCGATTCGACGGGAGAGCTCGCGTCTTTGGGAATGGCCGGGAGGGAGAAGGCGTTATCTGCAGCCACCGACGCCTCCCAGCCAAAGAGGAATAAATCTCCGAGTCTTTGGTTGCAAACGAACTGGGAACCAGTCGGTATCTGGAGCGGCTTGTGGGGCGGGGTGGGGGGTGGAGGATCTGGCCTCGAAAGTCCGGCTTCTTCGACATTAAGACTGCTCAGAAGAGCGCCTGTATTGGGGGAACCAGAATTGTCTCTGGGAGGCGGATGTGAATGCAATAACCAAGGAAGGGGGAGAGAAGTGGTTTGAGAAGAGAGTTTCTTTTCAGAGGGTAGTCCAGCCCTGTGGCGCTTCCACACACGCACACACTGAATAACGCGCTCTCAATCCACGTTGCTACTGGATTTTCCTGTGCGAAATGGCAAAAATCTACTTGCAAATGCCATCGGTCGCTGAAGGGGATTGGTGTACGTGAGACGAAAGACCTATTTAGGAAGAGGTCTCTCTCACATCACTTGCAAATGCAATTAGTCGCCGAAGTGCGTTGGAACGGGAGTGGATTGAAACGGCAGCATCTGGCACGCGTGAAAGCGCCTTCGATGTATCCCCTAGAGACCCACAAGATTTTCGGAGCATGAGCTTTCCCGAGGCAAGGTTTCCTTCATCAGAGTGCTCTTGGGTGAGGAAGGGCGCTTTGAGTCTCGAAAGCTTACACCCTGAAACTTTGATTGGTCTCCGAGGCACTCCAGGACTCGAATCTAACTAGTTTGGGAAGCAATTAGAACTTGGGGGGGGGGGGAGTTAAGAAAAAAGGAAGAGGGGGGAAAAAGGGATAGTGGTGAGGCCAACCCCCTTGCGGTGGAATCTGCAGGCATCGGAGTCACACTGGACCCTTCCTCGGGGGCACAGAAAAGTGTTTCCTAGTGACCGGGGAAGGTGGCTCCTCATTGCAAAAACAGTGGCATTTTTAAAAAAGTGCTTTAGCAAGATGTCTCTGGGAGATACAAGAGGCGTATTCCAGATTTTGGCAGTCGTAATCAGTGTTCCCTCTAAGATGAGTTCGTGTGAGCTAGCTCACAGTTTTGTAGCCTCTGGCTCACAGATTTTTGTCTTAGCTCAGGAAGGAGGGCTCCAGAACAAACTAACTGATGCAGTAGCCAAATTGCTCGCTCACAACTGTAATGCCAGTAGCTCACAAAGTGGAATTTTTGCTCACAAGACTCCACAGCTTAGACGGAACATTGCTAATCCCATTACACTGTGTATTGGACGTCCCGTCCTGTTGACTGCATTGATTGACGCTGTGTAAACTTCCTTGGGTCTTGGTGAGAAAGGGGAGGGAGGGAGGGAGGGAGGG
>NW_015177089.1:237916-242146 GCF_001447785.1 Gekko japonicus | reverse complement strand
TCCTTCCTTCCTTCCTTCCTTCCTTCCTTATCTCCCTCCCCTTCCTCCTTTCTCCCTCCCTCCCTCCCTTCCTTCTCTTCCTACTCCCTCCCCTCCCCTCCCTTCCCTCTCTCCTTCCTTCCTTCACTTCCTTCCTTCCTTCACTCCCTTCCCTCTCTCCCTCCTCCCTCCCTCTCCTCCCTCCTTCTTTCACTTCCTTCCTTCTCTCCCTTCCTTCTTTCCCATCCTTCTCTCCCTCCCTCCCTTCCCTCCCTCCTTTCTCCCTCCCTCCCTCCTTTCCTTCTCTCCCTCATCCCTTCCTCCCTCCCCTCCCTCCCTCCTTCCTTCCTTCACTTCCTTCCTTCTCTCCCTTCCCTCCTTCCCTCCCTCCCTCCCTCCCTTCCTGTCAAGGCTCTTCTGCCCAGCGCCTCTATCGAAGCAGGCCACTAACAGATGCAAATAATTGCATCAAAAAGATAAGTCATCTGCACCCAATTTACCATAGTTAGGTTGGAGTCCGGTAGCGTCTTAGAGACCAACAAAAGTCAAGGTATAAGCTCTGGAGAGTCAAAACTCCCTTGGTCAGATCCAAGCCACTGGACTCATAAGAACATGACATTAGAGAAGCCATGCTGGATCAGGCCAGTGGCCCACCTCATCCAACATTCTGTGTCGCAGAGGGGCCAAAACCCAGGGGCCCTCCTCAGGAGGTCGAATCCAACAGTTCTTCTGCAGACCCTCGGAAACACTTTACCATAAATAGCAACTGACAGGTGTCTTCATTCAGCAAACACGCCAGGTATTATCTGGGAACCCAAATATTATACGAGCACGTGGGGATGGAAGGAAATACGAGTTTAATATCCACTGTATCTAACCTGATTTATATGTCCCTTCTGGTCCTTTGCTGCCGGTGAAACTCCAGTTCTCTGGAGGCTCTCAACCTCAGGCCATGTTTTGGAGGCGTGTAAACATCTGCCTCTTACTCAGGGCCGGCTCACCCATTAGGCAAACTAGGCATTCGCCTAGAGCGCCAGGCCCTGAATGGGGCGCCAAGCTGTGCCTTCCCCCCTCCTCCCCCCCTTTGGTGGCGGCAGGGGCGGGGGGAGAGACGGTGGTGGCGGCAGCAAAAAGTTCCAGGCCCCACCAGGAGGTTGGCATCTGCGCCACAAGGCAGCCTTGCCTAGGGCGCAGAAACACCTCGAGCCGGCCTTGCTCTTACTACGCTTATTTGAAAATCAGCACCTCTGATTTGACATTCCTTGAAGCCAGTTTATGTTCAAAGCCTATTTTCGGAGGCTTCTAAGAGTCTACGATTTCTGTGTGTTTTTTTAACAGACGTTGCTTATTGTCTTTCAGGACCCTCAGTATATCTGGGGTTAAATGTTTGTTTATGTTACTCACAGGAAGTCACATGTTTCTCATGTAACCAATGTTCTTTAGACGTAGAAAACCCGGGAATTTTCTCCCTGATCTAGGGATTTGATTGGGACTAAAGTGTCAAGGTATATTACCATTTTATGGCTTCTCTTCCCGTCTTTGTTTTGTGTTCTGAAGAAGAAGGAGAGCAGCCATAATCTCTCTTCTAGTTTTGTCTTTGTAGTGTAAGGATGTAGCCGATTTAGCTCTGTTGTTATTTTCATCCCAGTTACCCTTCCCATGCTAGAATTTAGTAAAAACTTTATATTTTAATCACACATGGACTCTCAGTCTGAATTATTTTACTCAGGCTCTGCTGGGCTATAATCTCTGCTAAATACTATTTTTTCAATATCTCACTATCACCCAACAAAGGTTATGGGTGCCCAGATCGCTCCTGCAGCGTCAGAAACTTAAGCAGAGTGCAGCAGCCAGACTTTGAGTCAAAGAAATCATGTGTGCTGGAGTTTTCTAAAACGGAATTTTTATTTTAACTCGCATTGGATTTATGAGATTCAGACAACATCCTGTTTTCTTCATGAGCTCGTGGGACCAGACTTAACGCCTGTGTTTCCAAGTCAGAGAAAGCCTGAAGTGTTTGATCTGTTTCGTCTTCTTCCCGTGCGAAGCGAAAGAAGGAGAGGGGGTAAGATCGATCCTGCGGAAAGAAAGCATAGTCTACAGGCTTCATCCCATGCTCACAAAAGGATCGCCCGTTCCCCTCACCGCTCTCAAGATTTGGTAAAGTATAAGAGGAGACATCATTATGTCTGCAGCTAAGAATCTTGCTTTTTTCAATCTTCCAACATTAGACTCAAGTAATTAAAAGTATAAAGAGTGTGATGGTTTTGGAAAGTCTTTAAATATGGGATCCATAAATGCTAAAGATCATCAGGAACTTTTAGAGTGCACATCTACGAAACAAATGATGTTGAAGCTTGAGCAAAGTTATGCTTCGAAAAATGATGCTAATTACTTGTTCCTCTATCAAAGATTAATAAATGCAAAAACGAGACATGGCGAATCGCTGCTTAAACATTTGAATTATGTCATGGGTGCTTATAATGCACTTAAGACAATGCAAGATGCGCCAGGCGAAAAGGCCGTTATTGCTGTGATTCTTGATCCTTTGACCAGAGAGTATTGGCATGCAGTTGCTGTTTTAAAGGGAACAAAAGACTTAAAACTGGAGTATGTATTAGCATATCTAAAAGATGAAGGATATAGACGTGAAATGTCCCAAACTGCAAATGACTTGTCTGTACTTAGCATAAAGGCTAATTATAAAAGGGAAGATGCCAAAAGAGATTTTAAATGCCACAACTGTGGAAAAATTTGGCCATATGGCAAGGCATTGTAGATCAAAGGCTTTACCAGAACAAAGAGATCGTGCCAAATCTTACCGCTCTGAAACCAGACCCCCTAAGGGGCATGGCCAAGGAAAGGCAAGCAGTCACTCTGAGAAACAGGGTGTGTTTGTCATAAGCGAGAAGTGCAAAGAGCGTGATGTTGCGAAGCAGAAACGTAACATGAAAGCCTTGTCTGTCACTAAGGGAAATGATGAGAAAAATGACTCTTTTTTACTAGATAGTGGAAGCGCATATCATATCGTAAATTCAGACAAATGGTTTACTGATTTGGACAGAGATAAGAAGCCTGCTCTACAAGGGGCAGAAGGGAAAAACCTCTCTGTGGAGGGATGTGGTCCAGTTCAACTGTTTGCTTTGAATGATTCCAATGAGAAAGTGGAAATCTTACTCACAGAATGTGTTCTAATTCCCCAAGCAATAAATAATCTAATATCCACAAAGAGAATCATGCAAAATGGTCTTAACATTGATCTCAGACCAAGCCATAAGTGCTACCTGTTCCACATGCAGGGCCGGAGAGACAGGCACAGATCAGGAGTCTCAATGCGTGGATGAGACGATGGTGTAGGGGGGAAGGGTTCAGGTTTGTTAGGCACTAGGATGATTTTTGGAACAAGAGGGAGCTGTACAGGTGAGACGGTCTCCACTTGTCCCGAGAAGGAACCAGGCTGCTGGCGCTTAAAATCAAAAAGGTGGCAGAGCAGTTTTTAAACTGAATATTGGGGGAAAGCCAACAGGAGATGAAAAGTTTGATGGGCCGGTATGCCAAACCAGATCAGCTGAATGCAACCATAAAGACTGTTTATTTGCATGGCATGTAAAATTTGCACATAGAAATGTGAAAAGCGTGGAAAAGTTATTGAAGGAATGCAATATTAAAGCAGCAGAATGTGATGTCATGACAAATGGCTGTGATATTTGCCTAAAGTCTAAAGCCACAGCTCCCTCTTATAAAAATAGAGCTCATGACCCCAATACTAAGTTTCTAGAGTGCGTGTACTCTGATTTGGTTGGTCCAATAAAGGAATCTGCTGGTGGCAACAAGTATTTTGTTAGTTTTCTGGAAGGAAAATCCAGATATGTCTATACCTACCTGCTTAGGAGCAAAGATGAGGTGCTTGACAAGTTTAAATGCTATGTTGCTGCTGTTAAAAACAAATTTGGCAAAGCGCCAGACGTGCTGTTCCAAAGCAGTGAGTTCCAAAGATTCATGGAACTGGGGGAAGGGTTGGAGGTGGGGTGGCTCTGTATGTCAGAGAGGGTATAAAGTCCAGAAAGATTGAGAGGCTAAGAGAATTGGATTCGCTTCTGGAAGTTCTGTGGGTTGAAATAGGGGGGCCAAAAGGAAACTTAACACTGGGAGTTTGTTATCGCCCACCAGATCAAAAGATAGAGGAGGATTATAAAATGATGAATGAATTAAAGATAGCAGCTAGACAAAAACACAGTGTCGTAATAGGTG
>NW_015177089.1:236953-237187 GCF_001447785.1 Gekko japonicus | reverse complement strand
TGAAACAATTAGGAACTATAAAGTACTACCTTGGAATACAAATTGAAAGAACTGAGGATGGCAGTTTTCTTTTGAACCAAAAGCAAAAGATCATGGACTTTATTGAATCTGTAGAAATGAACGATTCCAATCCAGTAAGCACTCCAATTGATAAGGACTATCCCAAAGTTACTAATGGAAAACCACTTAAAGGCAATCATGAATACAGATCCACAATTGGAAAATTATTGTATC
>NW_015177089.1:210727-236891 GCF_001447785.1 Gekko japonicus | reverse complement strand
CACCCAATGAGCATGACTGGAAAGCTATTAAGAGACTGGCAAGATACCTAAAAGGAACTTTGGACTACAAACTTAAAATTTCAGCCTGTGATGAACCAAGACTGACTGGATACATGGATGCCAACTGGGACAAAAACTCACCTGATGGAAAATCTACAAGTGGATACTTGTTCTACTATGGAAACAGTTTGATTGAATGGACTAGTCAAAAGCAAACTATTGTACCCATGTCTACTGGAGAAGCTGAATGTGTATCAGCACAAAGTGCCAGCTATGAGCTCTACTGGATTATTCATCTACTGAAAGACTTTGACATAGATGAACCAAAGCCAATAATACTTTTTGAGGACAATCAAGCTTGTATCGCCATCTGCAAAGGTGAAGGCACCAAATCTAAAAACAAGACCATCGCACTCAAATGTCACTATGTGAAAGAGCTGCAAGACCAAGGACTGATTGAACTCCAATACTGTCCTACTGATCAGATGATTGCCGACATCCTGACCTAGCCGCTTGACAAGCAACATTTTGAGACTCTTTGTGAATGTTTGAATCTGCATGACTTTTGTGTTATAACTTGAGAAGCGCTGTTGGGTATTACAAGTTGAAAACACTCAGTATATCTGGGGTTAATTTTTTTTTATGTTACTCACAGGAAGTCACATGTTTCTCATGCAATCAATGTTCTTTAGCTGTAGAAACCCCAGGAATTTTCTCCCTGATCTAGGGATTTGATTGGGACAAGGTGTCAAGGTGTATTACCATTTTATGGCTTCTCTTCACCTCTTTGTTTTGGTGTTCTGAAGAACAAGAAGAGTAGCCATACTCTCTCTCTTCTAGTTCTGTCTTTGTAGAGTAAGGATGTAGCCGATTATGCTCTGTTGTTATTTTCATCCCAGTTACCCATGCTAGAATTTAGTAAAAACTTTATATTTTAATCACACATGGACTCTCAGTCTGAATTATTTTACTCTGGCTCTGCTGGACTATCTTATCTCTGCTAAATACCATTTTTTCAATATCTCACTATCACCCAACACATAGTTCTGATGCTCTCTCAGCCCCACCTACCTCACAGGGTGTCTGTTGTGGGGAGTGAAAGGGAAAGGAGTTTGTAAGCCGCTCTGAGACTCCGAGTGAAGGGCGGGGTATAAATCCAATCTCTTCTTCTTCTTCTAATAGCTTGGCACATACTCTACCCCCTCCCACCTTTAAAGACAAAACCCAAACATTTTCTTACACTTCCTTTCCGTAGCTATTATGTTTCGAAAAGCAACAAACTGGTCTTTCCGTGGAACTAACTACGCGGCAGCCTTGGAGGAACTCGCAGACTGCACAGTTCCTCCAACACCCCCCCCCCCTTTACGCCAAGCGACTGATTTCCTTTCCCCGGCCTGGGTCCGCCGCACAGAGACTCTAAGCGGCAGGTGCCCGGTCTCGCGGTACCCTTCGTCTCTCGGAGCCTTTTACTGCTGACTTTGGGCTCAGCCATCTTGGGCAAGGAGAAAGACCAGGGCTTACTCCGGACCCCTCCGTTCTCACTGGCTACCCCCTCGTTGGGTCTCGTTGGCATCCAAAGCGGAATGGTCAGGTGCGGGAAGGAGGTGGAGGTTCTTCTCCAAACGCCACAGAACTTTAATCGATCTTCCTGTCTGTCCGTCCGTCCATCCCTCCATCCATCCGTCCATCATCTATATCTGTCTGTCTGCCTGCCTGCCTGCCTGCCCGTCCGTCTATCTATGCTTCCTCTAAACTGTGGAGTCTTGTGAGCAAAAATTCTGCTTTGTGAGCTACTGTCATTAAAGTTGCATAAATTTTTGCTATTGCATAAATTAGTTTGCTCTGGAGCCATCCTTCCTGAGCTAAGACAAACGTGTGAGCAGGGGGCTAAAAAACTGTGAGCTAGCTCAATCTAACTCAGCTTAGAGGGAACACTGCTGTCTGCCTGCCTGCCTGCCTGCCTGCCTGCCTGCCTGCCTGCCTGCCTGCCTGCCTATCTATCTATCTATCTATCTATCTATCTATCTATCTATCAATCAATCAATCTCTATCTATCTATCATCTATCTATCATCTATCTATCTATCATCTATCTATCATCTATCTATCTATCATCTATCTATCATCTATCTATCATCTATCTATCATCTATCTATCTATCTATCTATCTATCTATCTATCTATCTATCTATCTATCTATCTATCTATCTATCCATCCATCCATCCATCCATCCATCCATCCATCCAAAACCATGTTTTAATTGCTGGTGTATTTTCTCTATGTGTTTTAACTCTATTTTTAATTGTTTTAATGTATGTTCGGGAGGATGCGATTTTAATGGTTTTAAAACGTGGTTTTATTATGTGCGTTTAAAATGGTCAGCGCCGTGGTGGCCCTTGTAAGGGCGGAAAGGCGGCTTACAAGTTTTGTAAATATCTGTCTATCTATCTACGTACCCACTATCCTCTCCCCCCCACACACACACACACTGTAAACTGTTTGTGGGAAGGGAATAGCCCGCTGTTCGGACCAATTTGATCCCATCACGTTAAGACCGAACGTCACTTTCAAAGGTGCGCTTGAATGAACAAAGAATGAATAAAGGGTGCGGCCGTCTAGGGGCCTTTTAAATCACGGACTCCGGCGACCCTATAAAGGGTCCCAGGTTTCTGGGCAAAACATGTATATGGCCCCAGTCGAACTTACTCTCAGTCTCAACCAATGCTCCCTCTAAGCCGTGGAGTCTTGTAAGCAAAGATTCTGCTTTGTGAGCTACCGGCATTAAAGTTCTCAGCGAGCGATTTGGCTACTGCATAAATCAGTTTGCATTGGAGCCATCCCTCCTGAGCTGAGACACAAATTTGTGAGCTGGAGGCTAAAAAACTGCGAGCTGGCCCACACTAACTCATCTTAGAGGGAACACTGCTCTCAACTGAGAATCGCCTCCGCGCGGGATTTGCTGCGCTGCGATGCCAGCGGCTAATCCGTGATGAATGAAGGCAAGCGATTTACTGTAAGGATCTGAGCGCTGCGTGTAACTTTAGAAAACGACATCGGCGGCTTCAAATACCGCCGGCCGCAGAGTCTGGTAGAAAACCAGATCTGAATTGCAGAGCCTGCCTTTGGAGGAAGGTTTACTCTTCCGGCCGCGCTCTTGTTGCCGGAGACCTAAACCTGGGGAGACAGGGAAGGGCCTCTCTTCCCCCAAATCGACTCTTCACCGTGTGGCACCTTCCCTACAAGGAGATAACCTCCGAGTTTGTGCGTATGAACGCCGGATTTGGGGGTGGGGTGGGAATATAACTCCGATGGCGCTCCTTTAAAAAAAACGGCTCGCCTACTTCTTTGGCGAATTCTTGCAGAGGCGCATGAGTTTTGTCAAGAAGCAATGCGCTAAAGCGCAGGATTGGACACACCAGCGGATTCAAGGATCCAAATTAAAAAAAACAGATTCAAATGGTTATGCAAGAAGCTTCCTGCTGATATTTTATCCTTCCAGCAATGCTTTTCCCTTGAATTTCTCAAAGGAAGCATACACATATACGTTTCTAATGTCCCAGTTTCTCATTTTGTACTGTAAAGAAGTCTCTGCAGACCAGCTTCCGTTCCGTGACACCCACAACTTCTTGGGTGAACTTCAGGTTTGCGTTTGATTCCAAAGGCACCTTTAAGACCAACAGAGTTGTATTCTGGACTATAAACTTTCGTGTACACGCTCACTTCTGCCATCCCATGCGGCTTAATGGGCTGCATGCACACGAAAGCTTATAGTCCAGAATACAACTCTGTTGGTCTTAAAAGGTGCCTCTGGACTCAGACTTTGTTCTGCTGCTTCGGGCCAGCATGTAGAAGATGGAGCAGATCTATTCTCTCTTGCTCCCGATTGCAAGACTAGATCTAATGGGTGGGAATTACAAGGGAGTTGATACCAGCCAAATATCAGGAGAAACTTCCTAACTGTAAGAGTGGTTGAGCAGGGGAACAGACGGCCTCGGGAGGTGGTGGATGCTCCTTCACTAGACGTTTTCAAGCGGAGGCTGGACGACCATCTTTCGGGTATGTTGCAGGGCTATCTTTTGGCTGTGGTCCTGCAGAGTGCAGGGGGTTGGACTGGATGACCTGCAAGGTCCCTTCCAGCTCTAACATTCTATGATTCTATGACTGCCCACCTGAATCTATTTTCAGGCTCGCACATTTGTGCCAAAGCATCTCTCGGTTTGATAACTGCCCTTGATTTGTCCTGCCGAAGTACCACTGGGGTGCGTGTGCGATTTCCCCTCCTGTATAATTACCTCACTGTCATAGAAACCTCATTATTTTCAAGGGGACAAAAATTGCCAGCTGTATTTTGCCTATACACATCTGCCATGAATTTTCACTTTACTGAAATTATTTTTCATTTTATTACATGCTTTATTTATCTTTCTCACCGAGGCGCCAGGCAGATGACAGCAGTGGAAGTCGATGCAATCCACAGGGCCGGATGTCTAATAAGCAATGTAATAGGACTAGGAATTCAGAAAGGTGTATTGTTGTTTGTTGTTGTAGTAGTTGTTGTTATGCAACCTTCATATACAGCCTTTTCTGCTACTGCATTCAAACACATGAACCAAAGGAACAGGAAGGGGAGAACCAAAGTCTTAGGCAATTTACATAATTTCTTGTAGTTATGATTAATTGTGATTGTGATTCATTCATCCCCTGACCTGGATAGCCCAGGCTAGCCCGAATTCGTCTCGGAAGCCATGCAGGATCAACCCTGGCGAGTATTTGGATGGGAGACCTCCAAGGAATACCAGGGTAGAGACGCTGAGGCAGGCAATGACAAACCATCTTCTCAGCGTCTCTTGCCTTGAAAAGCCTACCGTGTCACCATAAGTCAAGCGACAAAAGTAATTAATTAATTGCACTTAATTGTATTGATGTACCTGTCATTGCACTATGGACCTATAGTGGGGGAGGCAACAAAGGCTAATAAGGAGGGGGATGTCTGTGGGGGAATTGCACTAGTAGGTAAACAACCTACTCTATCAGCTTTGATAAGTGTTGGGAGACGTTCTCTCCCTGCTCAGAACTCAGGCAGCAAAATCAGGGTCAGCCTGGTGACACGCAGCGCAGGACGAGACGAGAAGAGCCCGTTTGTTTTCCCGTGGGCCTGGCCTCCTCCATCACCAAACACCCATTCCCTTCACACCAGCTCCGAACTGACATCTTCGTGCAAATCCCTCTTCATCTTGACCCGTCCCTCCCCCTCCACCTTTTCCCAGCAAAATCTGTCCGGGGTCATCCTCCTCAAACAGTATTGTTGTGGTGGAAAGTGACCTCAAGCAATGTTCCCTCTAAGCTGTGGAGTCCTGTGGGCAAAAATTCTACTTTGTGAGCTACGGGCATTAAAGCTGTGAGCGAGTGATTTGGCTACTGCATGAATTAGTTTGCTCTGGAGCTATCCTTCCGAAATGTGTGAGCCAGAGGCTAAAAAAACTATGAGCTGGCTCACACTAACTCAGCTTAGAGGGAACACTGCCCTCAAGTCACTGCGGACTTGTGGAGACCACCACATTGGGTTTCCAAGGCAAGAGAAGAGAAGAAGAGAAGAGATTGGAGATGGTTTGCTATTGCCTGCATCCATAAGCTGAGTGAGTGTGAGCCAGCTCACGGTTTTTTAGCCTCCGGCTCACACCTTTTTGTCTTAGCTCAGGAAGGAGGGCTCCAGAGCAAACTAATTGATGCAGTAGCCAAATCGCTCGCTCACAACTTTAATGCCCGTAGCTCCCGAAGTAGAATTTTTGCTCACAAGACTCCACAGCTTAGAGGGAGCATTGGCCACAACCCCGGTATATTCCTAGGAGGTCTCCCATCCAAATATTGACCAGGGTCGATCCTGCTTAGCTTCCCAGATCTGACGAGATTGTCCTCGCCTGGGCCATCCAGGTGAGGCCTGCCAGCTATTATGAAAGGATAAAAATCATATATCTCCCAAACAAATCTGAGACTTTTATTATTAAACACACACCCCACCGCCCTTAACATGACTAAGAGTCCTGGAGATCTCAAAAACTGGCACATCATATACAAAAAAAGCTTGCTCACAGTACAAAAGTATTGCATGGATGTTATTATCATTTTATAAAGGGGGATTTATTTTGGATGCTTTGATGTCTTCTCCTAGGTATTGCTTCTGACATGTATCCGAGTGGAAGACAGCCAGTTCCAAGTTACTGGGGAGTTAAAGTTTCTTTAAGGGTTCAGACAAGGGGGAGGGAACTGGGCGTCCGAGCGGGAATGCGAGATTCTCGAGTCGTATCTCTGGTGTTTACAAACAATGAACGCACTGTTTTGACCTCTCTTCATCACTAGGGAAGGTTATCTCGGCTTGAAAGACGGACAAGTTTTTAGACCAGCGCGCTCCGTAGTCCAGGAAAACGTGTTGGGTGATAAAACGAGAATAAAATGCTAGAAATCCACAATTTCCCCCCCTACAAGTGTCTTCTCCCGGTTTGCTTTCCGCAAACTGCAAAACTGAATGATTCAAGAGGGCTTCTCTACCCAAGGAACAGAGTTGCACTGCACACAATGATTCACCAAGTTACGACTTTAGTTTGCTGGAAACGAGGGTCCTGCTACAGAACAAAGACTGAGTCCCCGGGCACCTTTAAAGAAAAGTTTAATTCTGGCTACAAACTGTCCTGGGCCAAGCACACTTCCAGAGATAAGCGTGCACACAAAAGCTCATACCCAGATCCAGAATTAAACTTTGTTGGTCCCAAAGGTGCCACTGGACTCAAACTTTGTTCTGTTGTTTCAGACCAACACGGCAACCCACCCGAATCTAGGGTGCTACAGTGTAATTTTCGCATCCTTTAATGCGCCATGTTAATTCTTATGCTTTGACTTCTGGTTAGTTCTGCAGCCCTAATCCTATCGCATTGGCTATTCAATGTCCCACCCTGCCGATTGTATTGACTCAACTCTATGTAAACCGCCTTGGGTCCGAGTGAGAAAGGCGGACTATAAATCACGCAAATAAAATAAAAGCAAATCGTAAAAACGAAATACACGACGCGTTGATTGTTCAGCTACTGCTTGTTTACCCTCTTGAGAGTGAGGTGTCATGGCCGCCAAGTCTCTTCCGTTTTATGGCGACCCTGTGAACCCACGATCTCCAAAACGTCCCGTCCTTAACACCCTCACCCTTGCTCACTGCAGAATGTTTCCCTTAGAGGTTTCCCTGACTCCCAACTTAGGCAACCGCCTAGCTGAACTCTCAGTACAGGGCAAATCCCGTTGCTTTCAGCGGAATTTACTTCTAAATCAGCAATTGCAATCCAATCCAGTTACCTTTCTTGGCATGTAATAAGCAATTGCCTTCCTACTTAGGTGGGCACAGAATTCTTCGAGGTGTCTATATAGGAATACATACATTTTGTGTCGCAGGGGAGGGGGCTTTGTGTGGCTTGCGGGTCTCTCTCTGTCGATCGCATTACTTTGATTTCCGAACAGCTAAAACGCCAGCCGGATACACCACACGCTTCAGTCCCCCTCCCCAATTTTTTTTTAAACTACAAGTAGTTTAAAAGTAGTTCCCTCTAAGCTGGGTTAGTGTGAGCTAGCTCACAGGTTTTTGTTAGCTTCCAGCTCACACATTTTGGTCTTAGCTCAGGAAGGAGGTGGCTCCAGAGCAAACCGATTTATGCAGCAGCCAAAATCGCTCGCTCACAACTTTAATGCCAGTAGCTCACAAAGTAGCATTTTTGCTCACAAGACTCCACAGCTTAGAGGGAGCATCGGTAGAACGCGATTTTAAGCTTGGGCCTCTCTGTTACGGACGAGTCGCACAAGTCGTCCGGAATCGAATGAATTCTCGTCTTGGCACCTTCAAGCCTTCCAGATATTCTATTCCGGCAGAAGTCTTCCTGGGAAAAGCGGATCCTCACCGTGCCGGCATTGGCAGGTCGAGGATCGCCGCCCAGCTCGCCTGAAATAGAATTCAGCCGTGATCCGAACGATTCAAGAAAAGTCTGACGGTTCACTCGTTGCTTGCTGTAATCCACCAGAGCTTCCGCGGGAGTAAAATGCCCTAAATCTGGACGGCGCTTTGGTTATTTTCGCAGCCACCGCGGGACCCCCACGAGCTCCCCCCCCCGAACAATCAGGCAGGCCGGAGGGGAGGGAGAGAATTCCCTGGGGGGGGGGAGCCAACGTCGACTCCTCTTTTTAACAAACAGTCAGGGGCGAGGGGGGGGACACATCGGGACAAGGAACAGACAGAGAGAGAGAGAGAGAGAGAGAGAGAGAGAGAGAGAGAGAGAGAGAGAGCGCCGCGGATAAACGAAAGAGCGCGGACGGGGAAGGGCCGCTTGCGCCCGGCGGGGAGCCGTCTGATGGCACGCGAGAATCGCCAGGCAGCGCAGCCCGGACTCCGCCAGCCGTCCAGGTCTCTCGGATTGGGGCTGAGTCGGATATGGCAGCACGAAGGGGTTAACCGGAAAGCTTCACCCTTCCCTTGCAGTGCGCTAGAAAGGTCTCCTGCCCACTGCTATTCCCACGATGACAATAATAATAATAATAATAATAATAATAATAATAATAATAATAATAATAATAATAATAATAATAATAATAATTCAGATAGATTCAGGTGGGTAGCCGTGCTGGTTGGAACCAACAGAACAAAGTTTGAGTCCAGCAACACCTTTAAAACCAATAAGCTGTGTTGGTCTTAAGGACGCCACTGGACTCAAGCAGTTTTTCCTAATAATACACTCATTTACTTGGACAAATCGTTAGGGACTGGGGTCTATAGTGCTGTGTATAGTTTGCTGTCAACGGGATCCTACTACGTAATTATTACAACATTTAAGGTGTCGTGTTAACGTTTAGGCTTTGCTTCATTTCTGTTTTGTTGCTGTTTGTTTAGATTTTTGGTTTGCTGGTCCTGCAAGTCAAATCCCATTGCACTGTCTGTTGAATGTCCCGTCTTGTTGTCAATTGTCTTGATTTACTCTCTGTAATCCGCCTGGAGTCCAGGTGAGAAAGGCGGTCTATAAATACCACAAATGAATCATCTCCTCTCCTCTCCAAGTTTCATTGGAGGGGGGATAGAGGCGAAATCTATTACTATAGCAAAAACAACAACAACCAGGTAGTACCATCTTTTTGGACCCAAAATTGTGAGCAAGTTTTCGAGATCTCCAGAGTTTTTACTAGGGCGGGATCCCGCCGGGCCAGCAGAAAGAATCCGAAAGCTGGGGGGGGGGGCTCTTTTTCTAGCTGGTTCTCCTAAAAGGGTTTGGCCTGGTTGTTGTTGTTCGGAGATTTGGTTTCGGATCAAAGCGGCTACCTGCCTCTTCTGCCTTAACTAGTCCACCACCGGAGCACGACCGCCTTGAACTGACCACGAACTTGCAATCGAATCGGTCCTTTTATCTGAAGGCTCGAAAGCAGATTCCAAGGACCTCGAACGGTCTTTTCACACGGGGGACCTGCGCCCGCCTCTCTGTTTCCTTCTGCCTCTGTTTCTTTCCATCCAGCGCCTGACCCGCGAGAAAGTCACGTCGGGAGTGGCCGGAGTTGGTTTCCGAGTCGAACCGCAGCCGATTCGAACCGGATTACTCCAGAGTCGGAAAGGGAGGGAGTGCTTCGACCGCTTTCCTCCCCTTTCTCGGCGACTCCGATATCGGTCTGCGCCACCGGCTCTTGGACAGCGTTTCCTCTAAGCTGAGTGGCTGTGAGCTAGCTCACAGTTTTTTCAGCCCCCGGGCTCACACATTGTTGTCTTAGCTCAGGAAGGAGGGCTCCAGAGCAAACTGATTGATGCAGCCGTCCAATCGCTCGCTCACAACTTCCATGCCATCCCGGCGGAGATCAGTGCGGGCGATCCTTTCTGCATGTTCCGAAAAAGAGTCCCGCTGCCGGACTCCCCCACCCCCCACGAGATTCCAGCTTAAGCCCCGGGAGCTGGGAGCCGATCAAGGTAGTGTGTGGCCCGCACTAGGGAGGGCACCCCTTCGGGGGGGGATTTCCCCCCACCCAAGACCGTCTCTTCTTCCCTCTCCCTCCCCTCTTACTGTCGCAACCCCTCCGTCTTTGCTCTCGGAGTGGGACAGGAACTTGGGACCCAGGCAACACCCAACTGCTATGGGGGGGGGGATCCGGCTGTGATAACCCCACCATAGGTAAAGGTAAAGGTCTCCCTTGCTCGAAAGCCAGTCGAGTCCGACTCTAGGGTTGCGGTGCTCATCTCCGTTTCAAAGCCGAAGAGCCAGCGCTGTCCGAAGACGTTTCCGTGGTCATGTGGCCGGCATGACTAAACGCCAAGGCGCACGGAACGCTGTTACCTTCCCACCGAAGTGGTACCTATTGATCTCCTTGCAATTTCTTGCTTTCGAACTGCTAGGTTGGCAGGAGCTGGAACCAGAGACGGGAGCTCACTCCCTCATGCGGCGCACTCGGGTCTCGAACTGCTGAACTGCCGACCTTCCACAGCCTGCAGTTCAGCGTCTTAACCACTTGAGCTACCTCAGCTCCTAACCCCACCATGGGGGACAGCAATATGAAGATGGGGGGTAGGAAGAAGATGGGAAAGAGGACCGGCGGGAGGGGAGGGATATTTTGGGATCCCTTTCCCGTCTCCTCAAAGAAGCCCCTAAGACCAGGTCCCCTCTCCCTTCCACCCCCTACCAGTGTTCCCTCTAAGCTGAGTCAGTGTGAGCTAGGTCACCGTTTCTTTAGCCTCCGGCTCACACGTTTTTGTCTTCGCTCCGAAAGGAGGGCTCCAGAGCAGACTGATTTATGCAGCAGCCAGATCGCTCGCTCGTAACTTTAATGCCAGTCGCTCAGGAAGCAGAGTTTTTGCTCACAAGACTCCACAGCTTAGAGGGAGCGTTGCTCCCCCCCCCCCGCCCCAAGAGCCGGAGAGCTCCCTGGATGCCCCTCCCTTTTGGGGGGCCATTGGGATGGAGCAGGGGGTGTAAGCAGCACCCCACTTGGCGGCGGGGGAGCCGCAGACCGTCCTTTGTCTTTCGACCCCCGAATGAACCGGGCAAGGGCAGAAATCCCGGGACGCTTCTGCCGGCACCTCTAGAGGAAACCGGCCGCAGCGGCAGCCGGGGATTGAAACTGGGGTCTCCGCAGAGCTCCTGGCCCGGGGGCTTGAATCGCTTTGTGGTCCTGACCGGGGTCCATAAAATCCTTCTGAGGGTTGCCAGACGTTTCTTGCGCTTCCTGGAGATGGCAAGCTCGGGCATTTAAAGGGCAAAGCGGGAGTCCAGGCGCACCTGGAAGACCAACCAAAGTTTAATTCTTCGGGTAGAACGAAGCGTTCGTGTGTACGCACGCCTTTTCAGTGTATCTAAAGGAGTGTGCATGCGCACGAACGCTTATGCGTAGAATTAAATTTTCTCGGTCTTAAAGGTGCCACTCAGCGCTCCCTCTGTGGAGTCTTGTGAGCAAAACTCCTGCTTTGTGAGCAACTGACATTCAAGTTGTGAGCGAGCGATTTGGCTGCTGCCGAAATCCGTCTGCTCTGGAGCCCTCCTTCCGGAGCCAAGACAAAAATCTGTGAGCCGGAGGCTAAAACACTGTGAGCTAGCTCACACTCACGCAGCTTAGAGGGAACACTGTTGCCACTGGACCCAACCTGTGTTCTGCTGCTTTTTAGACCAACACGGCGACCAGTGTTCCCTCTAAGCTGAGTGAGTGTGAGCCAGCTCACAGTTTTTTAGCCTCTGGCTCACACATTGTTGTCTCCGCTCCGGAAGGGCGGCTCCAGAGCAGACCAATTTATGCAGTCGCCAAATCGCTCGCTCACAAATGTAATGCCAGTTGCTCACAAAGTAGAATTTCTGCTCACAGGACTTCATAGCTTAGAGGGCGCATTGCGACCCACCTGAGTCAATCTGGAATTTAAAGGGACCCTTCTTAAGGCGTCCACCCGGAGAGATTTTTGTCCTTGTGTGTGCTGGCGGGAGGCTAAACAGGGTCTTTTAAAAATCATAACACACACACACACACCCCTCTTCCAATGTTCCCTCTAAGCTGTGGAGTCTTGTGAGCAAGAATTCTTCTTTGTGAGCTACTGGCATTAAAGTCGTGAGCGAGCGATTTGGCCACCGCATAGCTTAGTTTGCTCTGGAGCCACCTTTCCTGAGCTGAGACAAATATGTGTGAGCCGGAGGCTAAAAAACTGGGAGCTAGCCTCACACTAACTCAGCTTAGAGGGAACACTGCCCTCTTCCTTAGCACGCCAGTTCTCCAGCAGCACCGAACCCTTCGTCAGGCTCCGGCCCAGGCAGACCTCTGTCTAGATCAAAAGCCGGCGTGAGCCGAGGCAGATAAGGCCAGGCCTCTCCCCAGGAGGTCCTTTCTCCCGATGTTGCACGGGCGTGCAGAAGATAACGGGAGTCGCGCAGTCGCAGGATCACCCACAGGCAACAGACGCCCGGAGGCCTGCTCCGAAAGACTGCCCTTGTTGGACCCGCGACTGGGAAAGGGATGCGAGGCCGCAGTCAGAGCGCAAAGTGGCAACGGGAAGAGGGTCCTGAGAGGACTTTGCCCTGACCTGGATAGGCCCGGGCCGGCCCCACCGTATCAGATCTCGGAAGCTCGGATACTCGGAGACCGGGGGAGTCCAGGGTCGCTACGCAGAGGCAGGCCATGGCGAGCACCCACCCCTATTCGTCTCTTGCCTTGAAAAGTCCACGGGGCAGGCGCCAAGAATCACACACACACACAGAGGCCAGGATTTTGCTGAAAGATCCAGTCGTCCTGCTGTCCCCTCTCAATCAGAGCCACCAACCCAGAACTGCCCCCTTCCTTTCTGTCCCACCAGCGTGTCGAAGCTGAATGCGTGAAATGGCCTTTGGGGAAAGGACAGGGCGAACACTGCAGGGCCGTTGTGAGAACTCAAAACCCCTGGGAGGCGCTGCGCACAGAAAACGCCTTAGACGCCAGAAGGGGAAGGGAACTACGACAGTCCGAACCTGACACCCTTGTTGGTCTCTAAGGGGCTTCTGGACTCGGATCTGTCTCGCCTGCTTTTGTGGACCCGCAAGCAGCGGAGGGACGGAAGGCGCGCTTTGTAACACGCGCCTCCCTGCTTCTCCCAAACCCCCCAAAAGTAGCCAGGCCTCATCGCCTCGCCTTCTGATCCGATCCTTCCCTCCCGCTTATCTCGGCCGCTTTACTTGCTTCACGCCCCTCGCTTGACTTTGCACGCTTGCTTTGCTCCCCTCGGCCCTTACTTCCGAGTCGACCCACTTTGCCTTGCGCTACAAGGAAAGCAGCGGCCCACAGTCTGCCCTCCGCAGGTTCCCAGTCGCCCTCGCGGGACTCCGGCGGCTCAGACTCGGGGGCCGAGTTCTTCCCTCTAAATGTTCCGGGACAGCTGAGCAGGCCGGAGAAGGCCGCGGGTCGACCTGGGCCTTGCGCGTCTCTGCGGGACCGCGCGACGTGCCTTTCGGGGCGGCCTGGCCCGAAGTGAATCCCGGATCCGGTCCCTAAATCCGGGGGCAGCAGCGAGGTGCTGAGAAGCCCCTCCGAAAGGGTCTCGGCGCCAGTGTTCCCCCTAAGCTGAGTTAGTGAGAGCTGGCTCCCAGTTTTTTAGCCTCCGGCTCACTTCGCTCGGGCAGGAGGTCTCCAGAGCAAACTGATTTACGCAGTGGCCAAATCGCTCACTCACAACTTTAATGCCAGGAGCTCACAAAGGAGATTTTTTGTTTACAAGACTCCACAGCTTAGAGGGAGCATCGCTCGTCGCCTTCGGCTTCTCCCGGGTAGAACTCTGGACTGGCCAGACCCTCCGCCGGCGGCTGAGAGGACCCGGGAAGGTGCGCGCAAGGCTTTGGAGAGGGGCGACGCCGGGGATACGTCTGCGGCCCCTCCTCGCCCGCAGCCCCTTCGCCTCCTCCTCCTCCCCCCTCCCCATCCCGCTGTTTGCAACTCCTTGTCAACACCTTGAAGTTGGAACCCTTTTTTCTTTTTGCAAGAGAAAAATCTCTCCCCGGGCCCCCAGCTGGAGGGCGCGCGTCAGTCAACCCGGGTTCCTCTTTGCCTTACCTCGTGTAAACGTTTGAGGGATCGCTCTGTCAGATCTGGGGACCCAGGCGGGAGAGCGACCTGGAGGGAGGGAGGGAGGGGGAGAGGGGGGGTTCTTCACTAATAAGACTTCCTTTCATCCGTTTTTGTTTGCTTATGTTGAGTGTGTCATAAGCCACTCTGGGTACCCACTGTGAGAAAAGTAGGATATAATTAATTAAAAAAATAAATGCCCAAATACAATTTTGTACTGAGGTTTAGCATCAAAGTACCAGCTCAAGAACACCAGTCTGCTTTCGACAATACTCGCCAGATACATTTCCAGCCTCGGATTACAACTCCCCCCCTCTTCCCCCCCCTTCTTTCTAGCTAAGACTCTTTCGCTTAAGCAATTAGCTAGTAAAAATACCTGCGGGGGAAGGAAGGAAGGGAGCTGGTCTGCAGGAGTCTCTTAGCAGAAAATATCACGGGGCGGGGAGGAGTCCCGGCGAAGCGGTGGGGGGCCGGTTTATTTTTATTTCCTATTTGTTTCGATTTTCTTACACACAAAAAAGACAACAGAAAAAAAAAGTCGATTGGGCTGGGCTTTGGGTCTCTGGCCGCTGTCTTGAATGGGCCAGGGTTAGGAAAGGAAAAGAGGGGAACCCAGTGCGAATCTGGCGGCCACCCGTGTACAAATGAAAGCAACAAACAAACGAACAAACCTCGCCTTCTCCCCCCATCCCAACCCCCTCGGGAGAATCGAGGCAACGATTTTCACCTAGATTTTTTTTTACTAGGCGTTTCCCTCGGCTTTTCAGGAGGCCGTCTGGGAGCAGAGACGTGCGCACAGTTACTGTGAAGGAAGGTCAGGCTGGGGGGGTGTTTGTGTGTCTTTCTCTCTCTCTCTCTCTCTGTGTGTGTGTGTACTTACTCGCGAGAAGGGCTGCGCCTCTCAAGATTTAAAAACCCGGCAGTCCACACCCCCAAGCCTCTCCGGATTTCAAACAGTTTGGTTTTCTGATTTGTACAACGCTGGACTCCCTATGTGAACCGAAAGCAACTTAGCTGTCTCCCCGGCCTGGTTTGGAGAGCCGCGGATCACTTACCGCAGGGTAGACCCTGTAGCTGAATGACATGCCTTGGAGGCTGCTACAGCGAAACTGGCGTTTTGGGGCTGGCGGCCTTCAGTGACGCTTCTTTTCGCATTTCCCGGGGAGTAAATCCCGTTGAATTCAGCGGGGCTCACTCCGGCTAAACGCACCGCTTCTGTTCCCTTTTTAGCTGATATCCGTTTTTGTCCCAGATCCTGTGGGGTTCTGGGTCACAAACGCTGGGCCCAGCGCCCTTTCTCTGTTGGCTGCTATCAAAGTATCTCCGCTGTGCCAACTTTGTCGTGCAAAAAAGCCTGGTGTGTTTGTTGTTTTTTTAAATCGTGAAATGTATCAGAATGCGTATTGGGCCCAGTTTAGGTCCGCTGGGAGTTTTGCAAGCATCCAAATCCAGGCTCTCCTCTGGCCCCAAGAAAGCGAGAATGCAAGAATGGCACGGATGTCAGACCACTGTTATTATATGAATAAAGGCCCTGGTTGCCAGGTAAGCCCAAAAGTGCAGCAGCCTCTCCCCCCCCCCCTTCTTCAACACCCTTGAAGGTGGGCTGAAGAAAAGTCAGGCCTTTTGACTTCTGGTTCAGGAGAGTACAGCGGTGGCCTGGTTTGGAAGTGAATAAGATTTAAACCAGTTTGAAGAGTTCTCCCAAATTGATGGATTGAGCCATTTAGGTTAGCCAAGGGGAAAGGGACAGTAGTGCGTGGCAGATTTTGTTGAGGGCTTGGCGACCTGATGGGTTTTATCCCGCACCCCCGTTCTAGGCCGCAGAGCGCTTTCAACTCGCGTTGATTTCAACCGGGAGGCGTGAGAAACACGCGCATAACTCTCTCCTGAAGTACCAGACCTCTTCACTGGATCCAGCTGCGGTTGGATCTGACCCACAACTGTTTGGACACACCCGCACACACAAAATGTCGGCGGTACTTCTGTCCAGGGAGAGGCGCTCAGGTCGGAACTGCTTTCCTTCGAAGGGGGAGCTGGAACCCAGGGGAAATCAACAGGTTTCCCTTACGAGTAATTTTGTTTTTTTAAAGGTAGGATGTAGGACTTGCTCAGCTTTTTGAGGATCCGGTTCGGACACCACCACTCCTCTAAGCGCTTGCCTGGGAAATAACGGCCAGCAGCCAGTGTTCCCTCTAAGCTGAGTTAGTGTGAGCTAGCTCACTGTTTTGTAGCCTCCAGCTCACACATGAGCTCAGGACGGAGGGCTCCAGAGCAAAGTAATGTATGCAGCGCCCAAATCGCCCGCTCACAACTTAATGCCGGTCGCTCACGAAGTTGAATTTCTGCTCGCGAGACTCTACAACTTAGAGGGGACATTTGCCCCCATCACTGTCCAATAAAAGAGACCCGCTCCTTCCTTCGTCATAGACAAAATATCCCACCGATTCTAATCAAACTGCACGTGTAGACCCGGAGCCAAGGGCGGTGGGGGTGGGAGAAGATAGATTCAGGTGGGGTCGCAGTGTCGGTCTGAAGCAACAGCACTGAGTCCAGGGGCACCTGAAGACCAACAAAGTTTTATTCAAGGTATGAGCTTTCGTCTGCAGGCACGCTTTTCCAGAGACAGCGGGCGACGGGTGCCGAAGAAACAGGCACACAGAGGATTTGGGGTCCAAAGGGAACGGTCGGGAAACGTCTTAGGAAAACCGACTCGGATCTACATTCGACGATCGCTTCGTTTTGCACACCCGGAATAACAACCGCAAGAAGAAACACTTGGAGTTATGGTATTATTGTTATTCCTTACGCCAGCCGGTGTAGCCAGCCACCTAAGGAAACGAGACGCCGTTTGGAAAGGCCCTGGTTCCAACCTGGCCTTCGCCACAAGCTGCTGAGCGCACCTTCTATAACACGGGGCTAAAAGTGTCGGCCTACCTTAGCAGGGCTGTTGTTACGGTGGCCGTGATAATGTAAGTGAGGCGCCTGGAGGGAGCCGCACTAGAACCTGGAACAGCCAGGCTCAAATCTCCCCCCCCCCCTTGTCATGGAAGCTCGTTGGGTGACCTGGGTGCCTCCGCTTGGCCTACCTCACAGGATTGATGTGAGGATAAAATGATGTCAGCCGCTTTGGATCCCCATTAAATGAACAAAGTAAATACAAATATATGGCATTCCACAGAGCCGTTCCCTCCCCCGAGGAGCTTCCAATCTAAATCAGTTTTCCGGAGATAAAGAACTCTGTGAAGTCTTTGAAGAACTGACTTAACAGAGAAAGGTCATGTCGCCACCAAAGGCGCGCAGGGGCAGATCTGGGGCCGAGCTTCGCTGCCCGGAAAAGATTTCCTGGGAACTCTCAAGTGATGGGGGGCTCCTGTCTTCAGACCCCTCCTTTAGATCCTCGAGGGCGTTGAGCCGAGGTCTTTGTGGGTGGGGAAATCCCTTCCTTGTCCCTTTAAGAACCCCCCCCCCCAAAAAAAAGCATTTCTGAGGCACCGCGAGAAGTCGGTTGAAGGGTGGCAATCAGTGTTCCCTCTAAGCTGAGTCAGTGTGAGCGAGTTCACAGTTTTTTAGCCTCCGGCTCACACATTTTTTGTCTTGGCTCAGGAAGGAGGGCTCCCCAGAGCAAACTAATGAATGCAGTAGCTGAATCACTCACTCACCACTTTAATGCCAGTAGCTCCCGAAGTAGAAATGTTGCTCACAGGACTCCACAGCTTAGAGGGAACATTGGTGGCAATTCCTCCCCCCCCCGCCTTTCTTATCAAATGTCACTCCCAAAAAAACAAAATAAGAAACCGAGCGACCCTCTCCAGGAATGGCTAGGCTCTGCGGCCCGGGTCTGTCGCAGGCCCCCCAACGGTTTCAGTTCATCGAAAGTAGCTGGCGCAGGAGTCTGGCCCCGTGGATCGCGCCCAGGATCATCTCGTGGGGTTCTTAAATTGCAGGGGGGGGGGATCCATGCGCGATTATATTTCCCCCTTCCTCACCCCCCCTCTACCTTCGTCCCCTCTCTGTCTATCCGAGTCACGCGTCATTCCGCACCACTGTTCCCTCCTAGCCGAGTTAGGGTGAGCTAGTTCACATGGGGGGTTTGTTAGCCTCTGGCTCACAGATTTTGGTCTTCGCTCAGGAAGGAGGGCTCCAGAGCAAACTGATTTATGCAGTAGCCAAATCGCTCGCTCACAACTTTAATGCCGGTAGCTCACAAAGTAGAATTTTTGCTCACAAGACTCCACAGCTTAGAGGGAGCATTGTTCCCTCTAAACTGAGTTAGGGTGAGCTAGTTCACATGGGGGGTTTGTTAGCCTCTGGCTCACAGATTTTGGTCTTCGCTCAGGAAGGAGGGCTCCAGAGCAAGCTAATCTATGCAGCAGCCAAATCACTCACTCACAACCAGTGTTCCCTCTAAGTTGAATTAGTGTGAGCTAGCTCACAGTTTTTTAGCCTCTGGCTCACACATTTTCGTCTCCGCTCAGGAAGGGATGGCTCCAGAGCAAACTGATTTATGCAGAAGCCAAATCGCTCGCTCACAACTTGAATGCCAGTTGCTCACAAAGTAGAATTTTTGCTCTCAAGACTCCACAGCTTAAAGGGAGCATTGCTCACAACTTGAATGCCAGCAGCTCACAAAGTAGAATCTTTGCTCACAAGACTCCACAGCTTAGAGGGGGCGTTGTTCTGCACCAACCGGCAATGCCCCCCCATTTCTACTTTTATCAGGGATAGGAGAAGAAGAGGGGGGGGGTGCGCGAGGGGGGGGGAAGAAGGAGACGACCAATTTTGTTTCTGAAGTCCGCTGTCTCTTTGTCGCTCTCACAGGAGTGCGAGGCGCCCCGGAGACTGGGAAGGCCGGCTTTGCCATCCGCCTTCACACAGGGGGGGCGGGGGGGATTCCGAAACCAGATTGGAATCTGGCTTTTCTTTTAAAAGGTATTAAATGGTCGTAATAAAAAGGGGGGGCGACAGAAGGGAGGCAGCGGGGGGGGGGGCGGTAAAAAGGCCCGGGCGGGGGGGGTGCTCTGTTTCTGTTCTCCCGACAAGAAGACGCTTTGGGGGAAGAGAGAGCGCCGCTCCGTTTGTTTCTTGCCGTCTTGCAGGCCCTTCGTCAGGTTGGGTCATCAAAAGGAGGCGCAGACCGGAGATCTGTCGGTCCGCTGGGTTTTGTTTTCGGGGGCCCGGGAAAGCTCTGCCCTCCCCCGCCCCCGCCCGAGCCCGTCCACACCTGAGCAGCCTGACGGCGTCACATTTAACACGCGCGCAGGAAAGAGAGTGACAAAATCTGGAAGCGACTTACCTTGACGAGCGAGTGACAGGCCGACAGGGCGGATGAAAAGACTCTCCCGGGAGGTTTTTAAAGGCATTTAGAAGGGGGGGGGGGATTTACATTTAAAAAATAAAATAAAAGGTTCCCTTCTTTGTGGGGAGGGGGAAAGTTCGGGGGGTGTCTGCGTGGGGACGAACCCGTGCGCGGCCGCCCAGTAACACCGGAGAATCCACCCCGGGCCGGGACAAGACGTCATTTTTTACCCCCTGAGCCAAATGTTTGGGGCGGGGGGGGGGGGGGGGGGGAGGAGGAAAGAAGCGGAGAGGAAGCCCTAAAGCGACGCCGCCATATCGGCAATGGGGCACTGAGAGAAAGTCCGGGCGTTTTCTTTTTATTAAAGAAGGCCAAAGAAGATGTTTACGTTTCCGCAATATAAACATCCTGCCCGCGCCGGGGTGTCTCTCTCGCGCCGAGAAATCAGAAGCGGGATTGGGAAAGCGGGCGAGCTCTCCCAGCATTGCGAGGGAGATCCCCCCAACCCCCCCTCGGCGTCGGGCGATCCGGGAAGCCCTTTGGGGAGGTGGGGATTTGGGAGCGCAAACAGAAATCCCGGCATTATTGGTGCGCGGGGGGGGGGGGGTTTACATCAAACGGACTCGGTGGAGTCTCAGTGCGGGGAAGGGTTCCCTCCGGGTCTCTTTCTGTTGCATGGATACACAAATAAGGAGGGAGAGGCGCGCTCGCGCACACGTGTTTGGGATTCTTTAGTCTGTCGTTGTCGTCGTCGGTTTTTCAACAGTCTGAGCGGGGCCGGGACTCCGGCGGCCTTTCGACACATCTCAGCGCACAAAAGGCGCCCAGAGCGGTAGGCAAAGGATCTTGATGGACACATGTCAGAGGGCCGTCAACACCAAAACCAGCGAGGGGAAGAGGGGGGGGGGGGGGCAGGGGGTTCCGCAGCAGCTTAATCCGCAGTACGGTCCTGCCCAGAGACCTCGAACACCCGTTTATCCGCTGGCTCCCGGGCCCTCCCCCGGGTTGAAATCCAACCCCCCCCCTCGCGTAGAGCTTCTCCAGACAGGCTTCCTTGGGAGAAAGTGCCCAGGAGGCAGGATCGCGGCCTAAAAGCCCTGCTGCACCCTGCGTGGAAGTCCCGCGGAAACGAACAGGGCGAGGAAGCCGGAACGCGCATTCCCCCCCCCTTCTTTTAATATTAATCGGAAAGACGTTCACATCACGGGTTGTTGGGGTGTTTTTTTTTGGGGGGGGGCTGTTGCCAAAGTCGACGCCTCCTCCCAGTTTGACTCGAGGAAGGAGGCGGCGGGTTTGCGGCGAAGGGATTCCCCGCCCCCATTCTGAAAGATCTATCGGTTTTCCTTCAGCATTCAAAACGCCCTCTGACTTTGTACAGAGATAAATCTGTTTTTTTCCAGGAAGTCATTAATTTTGGAGTTTGAGAAATATGAAATAGACAAAGTGGGTAATTTTTCACACTTAGAACAATTTCCCTATTATATTATGACTATTTTTCTTGCCCTGCTATAAGAGATTAATATGGTTGTTATTTTCTCGACTAATTGGCTTTACAGATTGCCACGGGAGGTGGCACCCAATAAAGCCAAAAGAGAGGGAAGGAGGAGAGGAGAGGAGAGGAAGGCGGCCCGATCCTCCTGCCGAGCCTGAGAAACCGGGGGGAGGGAGCGGGCCCAGGAGGAGGAGGAGGAGGAAGCGCGTGAGCCGGCCTCGGTCTCTCTGGATGTAGGGGCAACGCGTCGTGGGAATCGGGGCCGGCCGGCCTGCTCGTCCCGCCGCCGGGCGGCTCTGCGGCTCGGTCGGATTTCCAAGCGAGGCTTCGAGGGTCATCTGATCGCACACAGGCACCCCTCTGGCGAAGAAGAAAGGGCGGCGGACGTAGAGGCCGGCTGCGGGCCGGGAGGGGGGGACAGGAAGGCCTTTGGGGGGCCGCGCGCCTCTTGCCCTCGCCCCCCTCCGCCGCCGCCTCGCCCTCCGCCTTCCCCCGAGGCCGGGACGCCTCCGATGTCGGCAGCGGCGGAGAAGCCGCAGCCGCCGCAGCCTCAACCGGCGCTGGGAGCGCCCCCGGCCATGGAGTCCGCCTCGTCCACCACCTCCTCGACGCCCAGCAGCAGCAGCGGCGGCGGCGGAGGAAGCGGCGCGCCCAAGGCGAAGAAGACCAACGCGGGCATCCGGCGGCCGGAGAAGCCGCCCTACTCCTACATCGCCCTCATCGTCATGGCCATCCAGAGCTCGCCGTCCAAGCGCCTGACGCTGAGCGAGATCTACCAGTTCCTCCAGAGCCGCTTCCCCTTCTTCCGCGGCTCCTACCAGGGCTGGAAGAACTCGGTGCGCCACAACCTCTCGCTCAACGAGTGCTTCATCAAGCTGCCCAAGGGCCTGGGCCGCCCGGGGAAGGGCCACTACTGGACCATCGACCCGGCCAGCGAGTTCATGTTCGAGGAGGGCTCCTTCCGACGGCGGCCCCGCGGCTTCAGGCGGAAGTGCCAGGCCCTCAAGCCCATGTACATGATGAACGGCTTGAACTTCAACCACCTCCCGGACAGCTACGGCTTCCAGGGGCCCGCCTGCCCGCCCAACAGCCTCCCCCTCGACGCCGGCCCGCTGGGCATGATGAACATGGACGGCATGGGCCTGGGCGGCCACGCCGTGCCCCACCTGCCCTCCAACGGCGGCCACCACGCCTACATGGGCAGCTGCGGCGGGGGCGCCGGCGGGGGCTCGGCCGGCGGGGACTACGGCCACCACGACGGCTCCGTGCCGGCCTCGCCGCTCCTGCCCGGCGGGGGGGTGATGGAGCCCCACTCGGTCTACTCCGGCACGGCCCCCTCGGCCTGGGCGCCCTCGCCGGGCCTCAACAGCGGCGCCTCCTACATCAAGCAGCAGCCCCTGTCGCCCTGCAACGCGGCCGGCAACCCGCTGTCCTCGGGCCTCTCGGCCCACTCCCTGGAACAGCCTTACCTGCACCAGAACAGCCACAACCCGGCGGAACTGCAAGGTAAGGGGGGCGGGGAGCCGGGGAGGGGGGGTGGAGAGGAGCGGGAGGGTTGCCGGGATCGGGGCCGCCGCTCGTGGGGAAAAGATACCTTACGGCGGCCGGGGGGGGGGGGGGGGGAGGACAGGAGGAAACGGCTGGAGGGATCCGGCAGGTCCCGTTGGAAAGGCGCTGGCGCCGCGCGAAAGGCAAAAGGCAATCGCTGTCCCCTCTAAGCTGAGTTAGAGTGAGCTAGCTCACCGTTTCTTAGCCTCCGGCCCGCACGTGTTTGTCTCCGCTCAGGAAGGAGGGCGCAGAGCAGACGAATGCGTGCAGCAGCCGACTCGCTCGCGCCTAACTTTCATGCCAGGAGCTCACCAAGTAGAATTTTTGCTCACAAGACGCCACAGCTTAGAAGGGAGCGTTGCATCGGACTAGGAAGCCGGTCGCTGTACAACGACACGCGGAAGAGCAGGGCGAGGGAGGGACGGCGCTCTGCCTGGCCCCTCGGATCGATCGTGGGTGGTCCTGAGCAGACTTCTGGGGACTTTGGGGAGGCTGGGGGACCCAGAAGCCGGAGAGGCGTCCTGCTCTTCCGGGCGCAGGACGTGGAGGAAACGGGCAGATTTTTGCGCCCCTCCAGCAAAATCTCAGGGTTACCCCCTTTATTTAGCCCGGGATAACTTCCACACTTCTAGGATACTTTTTACGGAGGTTAAAAAAAAAGTTCACCCATATTGGCATGCATCGAGAAATCCTGATGCCATTCAGGAGTAACTAATCCGGGCCAAGGGATTTTGGAGTCCTCCGAGACCCCGAAGTGCGTCGGGGCATCTTCTTCGCTTTGTTCTAAGGGTTCAGGGGAAAGTTGATAGGAACAAATAGGGGGACAGTTGGAGGGCCACAGGGACAGAGAGCGGGAACGACGGTGCTGGGCATCAGAAGAAGAGAAGCGAAAACAAGACGACTGGTGGGGCGGCAAGACCCGGCACCAGGGCCTGGGGTGGGCAAGAATATCCCAGTGCGTGGCTGGAGCGATGCGGGTATCCAAGGGGGTTTTCTTCCAGCCCCAACCTTGAATATTGTTGCACTTTCGTTTGTTAAACAAGGAAGGGATTGCGTGTGTTTGGGGGGGGGGCTTAGGGCAAATGGGTTTTAAAGCATCCTGAAAGTTGCGCTCAGATAGAGCCGGCGGCGGAAAAGAGTTGAGGCTCTTGGAAACGGAGGGAGAAAACTCGTTTTTCCTCCGGCGCAACTTAGTTTGTGGTGGAACCTTTTCTTTCTTTCTTTCTTTCTTTCTTTCTTTCTTTCTTTCTTTCTTTCTTTCTTTCTTTCTTTCTTTCTTTCTTTCTTTCTTTCTTTCTTTCGTCTGTCTGTCTGTCTGTCTGTCTGTCTTTCTTTCCTTCTTTCCTTCTTTCCTGCTTTCCTTCTTTCCTTCTTTCTTTCGTCAGTTTGTCTGTCTGTCTCTCTCTCTGTCTTTCTCTCTCAAGAAGCCTTTTAATTTCATTTTAAGATTTATTTTTTTTTTACTAAGAGAGAAATATTAGCAACACTTGTTTGAGGTCGGCGCACTCCGTCAAATCCATTCGGATCGACTCGAGTGGAATATATATTCTCTGCCTCTAGCAAAGCGCTGTGGAGTTGGAGTCTGTAGGGACGCCCGCCACATACGACGCCTCCGCCTCTACCACACAGGTCGTTGGGCGCACACACATTGGTGCCTGATCCTTTCTGTGCTCACAAAGATCGGGGCCTGGATGTATCCGGCGTGCACCATTTGTTATCATTTCTGACGGGTGTCCTCCGTTTCTTTCCGCGCTGCGGTTCCCCTAATAAATAGGCGTGACCCGATTTTCTACTTTAGAAAGCAGGAAGAGGGAAGCAGATGGCGTTTGAAACAGGGCCGAAGGCAGCCGTCGTTTCTGAGATTCAAACAAAAACACCGATACGTCTGATTTGTTCCTTCTCTAGCCGTGGACAGAAGTCCCTTTTCTTCCTCGGAGTTTGTGGCTATCACACACCATATACCTAAATCTGCTGCGGCTTCAATATTCTTCCCCTATGGAAGAGTCTTCACTTGAAGGCCGAAAATGACAGGCTGATTCATCGCTTTGGCGATCCTTAAGAGCCGAGACACCCACAGACACAGACACTAACAAGCAGGAATTGCTTTCGTGACTCCAGACTCTATTGTGTTGCGCAGCGGCCCGCTGGAGGCGACGTTGGAGCGCCGTGGATTAGAGGAGTGGGCTCTCGCCCCCTTAGGCCACCCTCAAACGAGCTAACTCTTCAGTTGCATATCTGGGTGGCCTCTGCTAAAAAGCCTAACGGGGTACCCCAATGTAATAGGAATAAATGCGACAGGAATCGGCCCAAGGCTGCAATCACACACACTATATAGCCCACTTTCAATCCACTTTCCATGCACTTTCCAACTGGATTTTACTGTGTGAACCGGCAAAATCCAGTTGGAAAGTGCATCTAAAGTGGATTATTTAGTGCGTGGGGATGGCAGCCCCAAATTACGCTGTATTAAATCGGCTACTTATCCCGGGAAAACGCATCAGCGCTCAAATCTCTCCCCGGGCCAGCAAAGTGTTTTTTTCCTTTGAAAGCTAGCGTCACAAATAGGACAACAATAATTCCTCTTTAACTTCTATATTTTTTTGGCAATGCCGCCTTCTCTCACATTCTCTTCCCCACAGGCATATAGTCCGAGGGATCGCAGAATCAATTCTGCGCTCAGGGAAACAACTCTGGAGCGCCGGGCCTTAATTCCAGCCGCCCTTTTGAACTCTTGGTTTGTAGACAAAACATCTTTCGGTGTCTCCACAATTTGGGGCTGGGAGACTGTGTATTTTGTCTGCTCGCTCTGGAGTTTCTCCACCCCACCCCCCACCCCCCGATTTCCCACCACCACCCCACCCCCGCAAATCCCGGCCTTGCTTTGGTGTCAGCCAGGCGCTTTTGCATAAAAGAAAGGCTCCTGCCAGGGAACTCGAGGTGCGACGAGTTTGCAAACCGAATCTCAGAGGCCAGTTTCGATTTGGTGGAACGAAACCTGAAAACCTTCATTCCCGACGTGGAGGGGCTGGGGAGGGGGGCGCAGAAGGCGAGCAAAGACGCCGAATAGGGACTTGAGCAAGCGGGAGTGGGTGCGGATTTGAAACTGACAGGCCCCGCAGACTGAAATTGACAAGGTTTTGATTTGCGGCCTGGGCCTTCGCAGCTGGCCGCGGCTGGGCCCAGAGCACGGAAGAGAGAGCCGGTTTGTTGTTTTTGTTTTAAATAAATTTACCCGGGGACGATTTTAAAAATGTCTTCGTTCCC
This sequence comes from Gekko japonicus, assembly GCF_001447785.1. NCBI lineage: Eukaryota > Metazoa > Chordata > Lepidosauria > Squamata > Gekkonidae > Gekko > Gekko japonicus. The sequence continues at coordinate 211,224 of NW_015177089.1, read as the reverse complement.
GGGAGCATTTCGGAAACCTACGCCAGAGCCCTTCGACTCTTCCTAAAAATTATTCCCCTGGAAAGATGGAGTTAACAGGAAGAGAAGGCGTCCGGCCCACGAATATTATCCAGAAAGGTTTATCAGTCGAGACCGCCCGGACGGGGGTTCCTCCGTTATTGTCTCTAGCAGAAGAGGGGTCCTCATATATATAAATTCAATATTTGACCGCGGGACCAACAGGGCGGGGAAGTTAATCCGAAGCGGCCTCCACGGGACAAAATTCTGGTTCCACTTCGATTTCGTTCGAGGGCGTTCCGCGCAGTCCTTGTGCGCTTGGCCAAGTGCAGAAACAAACAGATAAACAGGCGCCGATAAAGCAGAATTCAGTCCAGAAAAATGACTGAAAAGGCGGCCTTCTCTCCGGCCTCCGAAAATGACAAGGGACGTTGAACTGCAAAAGGGAGAGTTTATCTAGTGCTTCTTGCATTCCTTTCCCTCTTTTTAGCACCATGTCG
>NW_015177089.1:209623-210682 GCF_001447785.1 Gekko japonicus | reverse complement strand
GGTCGTTTGGAACAGTTCCCTTGTATACGGTTGGGCTTTTGCGAAGTGAGTTTGGAAACTGGAGAATCCGTGTTTTGTTTTTTTTTGTTTTGTTTTTAAAAGCCGTGAAAGGAATGTGAAAAACAGCTCGGCACAAAATGCAAGTCATATTTCCCAAAGCTTTACGCTCTCAGAATTAAAAGAAGGAAATAATGAGTTTATCACCATTGGTTTACATCTAGGTCCGAGTCCGCCGGCATTTTAGGGACCGACAAGATTTTCCGGGGTATAAACTGTGGGGAATCAACGTTCCATTGACTCTCGAAAGCTTATATTGCGGACACCTTTCGTTTTTTCCTACTCTAGACTAACACGGCTAACCCTGTGAAAGCACGTATTTTACATATACTCCCCAATTCAACGCTCCCTCTAAGCTGTGGAGTCTTGTGAGCAAAAATCCTACTTGGTGAGCTACCTGTATGAAAGTTGCGAGCGAGCGAGCGATTTGACGGCTGCATAAATTAGTTTGCTCTGGAGCCGTCTTTCCTGTGCTGAGACAAAAACGTGTGAGCCGGAGGCTGAAATCCTGCGAGCTAGCTCACACGAACTCAGCTTAGAGGGAACAATGCTTCCCATGTATACATGTTTATTTACTTATAGACCCATGGCACTTTCCATTGACGTTCAAAGAAGAAGAAGAAGAAGAAGAAGATTTTAAAGAACTGAATTCCGTCCAAAAACAATTCAGCCCCTTTCTCCAAAGACCTGTCTACAACGTTTCAGATGCAGTTGGCTGTAGAGGGACACAGAGGCGTTGGTACTGTGGAAATAAAGCACTTAAAAATGCATTTCTGGATGGAAGACAAACATTGCTCGTCGCATCCCAAGAGTTAGGGCTTAATCTGGAGGCTTACTTTCTTATTTGGGGGGAGTTGTTATTTAGAAACCGACGTTCCAGGCTAATTAGCTTTTACACTGAAGGAACTCTTTCTAAACACAGATGGGGATTTGTAGATAATCTTGCCCCCAATTGCTCTGGGAGCATGCCGGCACTGTCAGGCAAGAAGGGTGGGTGGGTGG
>NW_015177089.1:193397-209335 GCF_001447785.1 Gekko japonicus | reverse complement strand
GTGGGGGGGAGGGCTGTCTTCTCCTTCCTTGGCCGGTCAGAAAACAGACATTCCCAACCCATCCTGCAATTCGCATTTAGGCAAAATTCCCATCTCGGTCAAGTGGGAATTTCCGCAAAGGTAGAGGGACAGAGTCCAGGTCTGTAACCAACGCTCCCTCTGAGCTGTGGAGTCTTGTGAGCAGCAATTCTACTTTGTGAGCTACTGGCATTCAAGTTGTGAGCCAGAGATTTGGCCGCTGCATAAATTAGTTTTCTCTGCAATGTTCCCTCTAAGCTGTGGAGTCTCATGAGCAAAAATTCTAATTTGTGAGCTACTGGCATTAAATTTGTGAGCGAGAAATTTGGCTCCTGCATAAATCTGTTTGCGCTGGAGCCATCCTTCCTGAGCCAAGACAAAAATGTGTGAGCCGGAGGCTAAAAAACTACGAGCTAGCTCACACTAACTCAGCTTAGAGGGAACACTGCTCTGGAGCCACATCCTTCCTGAGCTAAGGCAAAAACGTGTGAGCCGTAGGCTAAAAAAACCTGCGAGCTAGCTCACACGGACTCCACTGAGAGGGAACACTGTCTATTACATAACCGAACGGGGCCTGAACTGTGAGGTGGCTCATGGATTCTAGAGGAAGCCCTCCTTTCCCTCCCTCCACTCCATCCCCAAAGCTCCAAGGGTAATCTTGGATCAGTCAGCATTGTGAAGGGGGGGGAATGGGGTAATGATAGTGTTGGGATGCACGGAATCATGCACACTCAGCAGGCTGCGTTCTCAAAGAATGGCTCTTCAACCTATGTGGCTTTCGAAATGAAAGGGGTTTTCCAAAGCAGGAGGGTCAGAGGAAAACACAGCATATAATTCTACTGAGCATAGCCGCACTCTTGGCCATAGCGACAGCCCCTCTTTGCCGGGACACTGGGTTCTTCTAACTTAGCCCTGTGGGACTTACCAGTCACCCAGGAAATTGTCAAAGGCTGTGCAGGCCATACCATGCGATTAAGTCCAGTTTGGTGAGAAACATGTCCTACCGGCCTGTATCTTGCTTTTCACTATCAGTCAGTTCTTGGACACATCAACTCAAGGTTTCACCCCACCCCACCCCTGCTTCTTGAGACCAGTGTTCCCTCTAAGCTGAGTGAGTGTGAGCTAGCTCACAGTTTTTTAGCCTCCGGCTCACGCATTTTTGTCTTAGCTCAGGAAGGGGACGGCTCCAGAGCAAACTAACTTACGCAGCAGCCAAATTGCTTGCTCACGACTTTAAGGCCAGTGGCTCACAAAAGTAGAATTTTTGCTCACAAGACTCCACAGCTTAGAGGGAGCATTGCTTGAGAGCCCAGCCTGGTGAAACTCCCTGCTGAGTGACATCCGTGCCCTGTCTGACCTGTTAAAGTTTCGCAGGGCATGTAAGGCAGAGACGTTCCACCAGGCCTTTGGTTGAGGCTGGCGATGCTGTTGTTTTTTTACATCTGCCTGGCACCCTCCCCCCCACACAACTGAATGCCAGATATGCCTTTTTGTTCTTAAAATGTATTCAAATACTTATACGTTTGAATGTTCTTAACATTGGGTTTTTATGGCTTTAATTGGTTTCATAAATGTACCGAATTATTCTGTTGTCAACCGCCCTGAGCCCTGTGCAAGCAGGGATAAGTAAGTAAGTAAGTGGCTCAAGTGGTTAAGACGCTAGTTCAGCAGTTCGAGACCCGAGTGTGCTGCATGACGGAGTGAGCTCCTGTCTCTAGTTCCAGCTCCTGCCAACCTAGCAGTTCGAAAGCAAGAAATTGCAAGTAGATAAATAGGTACCACTTCGGTGGGAAGGTAACAGCGTTCCGTGCACCTTGGTGTTTAGTCATGCCGGCCACATGACCACGGAAATGTCTTCGGACAGCGCTGGCTCTTCGGCTTTGAAACGGAGATGAGCACCGCAACCCTAGAGTCGGATTCGACTGGCTTTCGAGCAAGGGAACCTTTACCTTTAAGTAAGTAAGTAAATGGAGGTGTCACGGACTCAACTGGGAACCTCCCAGGTTCATAGCATGCGCTCTGCCCCAAAGCTATGCTCCCTTGGGTACAAGACTCACGCAAGCAACCCATTACTGTCCAGGATGAGATAAACGTTTTTGCCTCTTCGCTCTCCCTTCGAGTTACTAAAAAAATCACTCTCTGATTTGTTTTAGGGATCCGCTACCATTCCCAGTCTCCGAGCATGTGCGACAGGAAGGAGTTTGTGTTCTCCATCAACGCCATGGCGTCCTCTTCGATGCACTCGGGAGGCAGCGGCTCTTATTATCACCAGCAAGTGACGTACCAAGACATTAAGCCTTGTGTGATGTGACAGTAAGGCACGGGGGAGCCAAGCTTTCTTGGGGGACAGCCAACCCAGTGGCACGCATGCAAACTGAGTGGGACTATGGGGCTTTTTTTTTTTTAACCGAAACAAACTCCCCTTGGGAAAACACGGACTTCCCCAAATGCTAGACTCATTGTTGCTCTTGAGGTATATAAATATTCAAGCAAGGAACACGCCTTTGAAAGACTTTGAAGAGGAGCAAGGATGCATTGCGGGGACCTTTTCTAGGGGAAAGCGTGACACACACACCCCAACTCCAAATACTCCTGTTCCTTCGCCTTTGGGCCCATTGCGCATCCAGGATTCTGATCAGAGGACTTTCCCAAAACCACTTTTTTTTTTGGCCTCCAGGAATTAGATGAGCCCGAGGTTTAAGGTATACTCTACCGCCAAATCCCAAGCTGTACTTTTCAGTTTTCAGTTCTCTCCATTTTCTTCCCCCCCTTTTCTTTCTTAAAAAAAAAAAAAGAGTTCTAGAGGTCTAGGAGGAAAGGATCTATAATCCAAGGAATGAAACAAATGCCTCCGATGAGCCTCTGGACATGACGCCCCGCTTCTTGCAGTCTTTGGGCCCACCATTCCACCGACAGAGCTGGCCTCCTTGTCTTCTCAGTTTGGGACCCTGAGTAAAATATACCCTAGTCCATTTATATTTTACTCATGAGTCAGGTCAACTCCAGAGAACTCGGTTGGTGCAGAGGAGGCCCAAATACTTTCTCCCCCTAATCTGAAATTGTTTGTTTAGATTCCCCCCCCCCAAAGACTTCTACATCTTCCAGGGTGGTTCGGTGGGAGTCTGAAAACCATCATGGCACACACACACACACACACACACAAAAACACACAGAGGAAAACACAACCGAATTGATGTAGTTGTGCAGTCAGGGCCCCTGAGAGCGTGAGGCTGCCATAATCGACCAAGCATCCCTGACCAAGCCTCTGTCCTGTTTTTTGGGGTTTTTTAACATCTGAGTCCAACGTCACTAAACTACAAAAATAAAAAAGCACTTTGAGAAATAAAGGGTTTCTTTTAAAAAAATTGAAAAGATTACCAAGGCTCATGCTTTTATTTATTCAACAGTTTAATAAAACACAACAGTAGCCTTAATCGATCAGTATTAAAAACGGTTAACTTGTTTGGCAATATTTGCCGTCGAGACTTTTGTTGCGTGAGTTGAGTGCGTGTCTCTGGGCGTGTGTGGAGATGGGTGCGCGTGCGTGCAAGATAGCCATTGCCAATGTCGAGCATCGGTGTGCCAAGACAACTTTCTCTATGTTTTATATATAATTATATATAAATATATAAATATAAATGAAGGACTCTCGTCTTCTATATTTTTTGTTTTGTTTACCTAACTGTACAGTTCCGCGACACACCTTATTTTCAATTACATTCTGCACTGTATCCAAGTGTAACAATAGGGGAAGGGCTTTAGACCCCCCTCCCCATTTCTTTATGTGCGTGTTTGTCCTTAAAAAAAAATTAGAATGCAAATAAACAATGTATGGTGTTCGTATGTGGCCTTCACAAATTGTATCAGTGGTTAATAAACCGGCATGTGGTGTAGAAATCGATGCAGCAGCCTGTTAAAAATCAATTCCAAGGGATAGAGTAGATAATACAGGGCTGTTTGTCCAGCCAAGCAGCCAAACTACTGCGGGGTGTTTGTGTGTCACACAATAAAGAGGGCTTGGTTCATTCCCAACCATCATGGACCCACGCTGCATGGATTGGTATGGGCCACATTTCAAACATCTCCCTACATGGAAAACTTCTCACATGTAGTGGACTGTGGAGCTACGCTAACTTTTCTTTCCAAAATGTTCATTTCCTACGTACAGGGAGGTTTCAAAAGCCAGTACAAAGAAGCATGCAAAAATGCAGCCATAAGAACGTAAGAAGAGCCCTGCTGGATCACACCAGCGGTCCATCTAGTCCAGCATCCTGTCTTACACAGCGGCCAACCAGTCCCCCTGGAGGGCCAACAAGAGGGCATAGAGATGGAGGCATTCCCCTGATGTTGCCTCCTGGCATTGATTTTCAGAGGTGGACTGCCTCTGAATATGGAGGTTCCCTTTAGTCCCCATGGCTAGTAGGCACTGATAGACCTAGCTTTCATGAGTCTGTCTAATCCGTTTCTGAAACCATCTACACCCTTACCTGGATAGCCCAAGTTAGCTCGACCTCGGAAGCTAAGCAGCGTTGGCCCTGGCCAGTATTTGGATGGGAGACCACCAAGGACTCAAGAACCACAAGCAGTGTTCCCTCTAAGCTGAGTTAGTGTGAGCTAGCTCACAGTTTTTTAGCCTCCAGCTCACATATTTTTGTCTTCGCTCAGGAAGGATGGCTCCACAGCAAACGAATATATGCAGTAGCCAAACTGCTCGCTCACAACTTTAATGCCGGTAGCTCACAAAGAGGAATTTTTGCTCACAAGACTCCACAGCTTAGAGGGAACATTGACCACAAGGATAAGAAAGAAGACGAATAAAGGGCCAATATTAGAAACTTAAGTTAAAACTTATAATATACAAAAATACATGTATTTGTTAGAAAGACAGTTAAAAACATATAAGGGCCCAATGAAAGCCTCGTAAACAAGTAAAGGTTGCCTAAAAATATTTGATTATTCATATTTAATATCCTTTTTATACAGCCTGCCTTTTCTTGGTCCAATATTCACTTATTGGTTAGCCAATCCTCCAAGAGCTTACAGTAGCCCCTGTAAGAAGAGCTCTGTAAGCTCTTGGAGGATTGGCTACATTAGGGGTGTGTCGCCTAATATGCAAAGGAGTTCCTGCTACAAGAAGAGCCCTATGTATTAAAGTTATGTGTACCTCAATATTGATTGACCTCTGAAGAAGGCCCCAATAGGGCGGAAACGTGTCAGGTCATGTGTATTGGCCCTTGTGTGTAGGCCACCTTTACTTGTTTACGAGGCTTTCAATGGGCCCTTATTTTATTTATTTATTTATTATATTTTTATCCCGCCCTCCCTGCAAACGGGCTCAGGGCGGCTAACAAACAAGGGCACCATGTGCCAAGTATAAAACATCAAAACGCATAAAAACAGCCATTTTATCAAAACTAAAGTGCTCAGTGATGTTAATATTAATCATTTAGTCAAAGCAGTCAAGTCACGATGGTGATCAATAGATGTTACTCAAGCCCGAATCTGTAGTACCGCTCCATCAGAATACTGTAACTCGATCTTATAGTGGGCCGTCGATCTTATAATGCCCCATGTTCCCACGAGACAGTTGGTGGTGGTGGCGGCTCCTAATTAAAAGCCTGGCGGAAGAGCTCCGTCTTGCAGGTCTTTCTAATAAATACATGTATTTTTGTATATTATAAGTTTTAACTTAGTTTTTAATATTGGCCCTTCTGTCTTACCCTTGTGGTTCTTGATTCCAGTTGTTGGGTCAGGTTTGTTTTCCCCTCCCTGTGCCAGACCGCCAAGGAATACCAGGGACAGACCATAGCAAACCACCTCTGAAAGTCTCTTGCTTCGAAAACCCTACAGGATCACTCTACGTTGGCTGCAACTTGGTGGCAGCGGGGGGGGGGGGGGCCTGGGGCGTTGTTGGCTTTGGCTTGGTTTGGTGTAGTGGTGGAGTTTGGTGCAGTGGTTAAGTGCCCGGACTTTAATCTGGGAGAACCGGGTTTGATTCCCCACCCCTCCACATGCACCTAGCTGGATGACCTTGGGCAAGCCGTCGTTCTGATAAGAGCTGTCCTTGAAAAAGAGCAGTTTTTGTCAGAGCTCTCTCAGCCCCACCCACCTCCCAGGGTGTCTGTTGTGGGGAGGGGAAGGGAAAGGAGTTTGTAAGTCGCTCTGAGACTCTGAGTGAAGGGCGGGGTATAAATCCAATCTCTTCTTCTTCCTTCTTCTTCCTTCTTCTTCCTCTTCTTCTTTTTTCCTCTTCTTCCTCTTCTTCCTCTTCTTCCTCTTCTTCTTCTTCTTCCTCTTCTTCTTCTTCTTCTCGTCCCCTGGCAGCAAATCCCCCCAATTTAATCACCAGCTGTGTAAAGAAGTATGTCCTTTGGTCCCTCCTGGATCTACTGCTCAGGTTCATTGTCTGCCCTCTAGTTCTAATATTTGGGGAGATGGAGAAAAGGTTATCTCTGTTCTCTCTCTCTCTCTCTCTCTCTCTCTCTCTCTCGCTGTCAAAAGTCACAGATGACTTGCGGTGACCGCTCAGGGAGTTTCAAGACAAGAGACGTTCAGAGGTGGTTTGCCATGGCCTGCCTCTGCACCATGAGTCTCAACCCCCTTGGTGGTCTCCCCTCCAAATACTGACCAGGCCCAACCCTGCCTAGCTTCCAAGATCTGACAATATTGTCCTAGCCTGGGCTACCTAGGTCAGGGCTCGCTGTCTTTACCCTGCCTAAAAATGTGTCTGAACCTCTCTCTCTTGTCCCCTGCCCCTCAGTCATCTCTTTCCTAAACTGAAAAGTTCCAGACTCTGCCTGTAGCGTGCAGCGGGTTATGGTCAGGAATTCATTCCGTGTGACGTGCACAGGATTTCGTAGACATTTTGGCACCCGGAGTGACGCATTAATATGACAATTCTCGTCCACTGCTGTGGTTACTTTTAATAACAGAGGTTCTGGAGGGGTAGCTATGTCAGGCTGCGGCAGCCAAAACAACCGAGATGCGGCAGCATTGAGACTCACGCATTCGCTGTGGCACAACACAGAGCTTCTGTTTGGCTTTCTTGCGCCGAGCAGTTTGCCCGAGTCCGCTTCCGTGCAGACCTCAGAGTGAAAAAAGGTGTGGATGGCCTGGGTTACGATTATGGAACAGCTAGATAGCTAGATCGATAGATAGGTTGATAGACAGACAGACAAGCCTTGTATTTGTGGAGCTGAAAAGGGAAATCCTGCAAATTGTGTTTGACTCAACTGCCTATTAGAAATATTTCGCTTTCCCAGTGTTGCCTTGTGTTGACTGAAGTAAGAACCTAAAAGGTTAAATACATAAACACAGGAGGGTCCAGTCTTAAAACCAATACATACAGAGTATTCCCAAATAGATAATACAGATAATGTTAATGCTCTATATCTATTGATTTTAAGACTGGTTACGATAAAATGTGCAAAGCCATGCTTAATAATACGGGGTGTAGCAACATCCTTGTATTGAGAGATGTATGGATACCATAACAGTCAATTTTAAAAGCAGGAGAGATTCTGCCATTTAATGTTTGTACTGTTTGTTTGTCTATGTTTGTTGTTACAACTATTAAAAAACTATTCTCCGGCGATTTTAAGATTGGGCCCTCTTATTTGTATGTATTTAACCTTTTAGGTTCTTCATTCATATTTCTTGGGTTAAGTTTTTTTGTTCCCCGTCTTTTTCATCCCTTGCCTTGTGCAGACTGACCAGCATTGCGACTTATTTTTATTTTTCAAAAAATAGTATGTTAGCAACATGATCCCGTGCATTAGATATATGGGAATGAAATAAACGTTTTCCGTTTGGATTCCTGCCCTTGTGCTTGGATCGATGACGGTGCATTCAGGGCCGGCTCACCCAGTAGGCAAACTAGGCATTCGCCTAGAGTGCTGGGCCCTGAATGGGGCACCGAGCTGTGCCTCCCCCCCCCCTGCCAAAAGCCTGCGAGCAGCTCTCAAAGTGTCAGCACTTCGCTAATTGGGGAGAGGCATCCGGTGAGCATCCTGCGCCTGGAGAAAGGATCCCCCCCCATCTCCCTCCCAAACTGCCTTCGGAAGCGGAGCACGAGAGAAATCTCTCTTCCATCTTGGAGGGTGCTGCAGGAACATGTGGGGCGTGCTCGCTGGGTCTGACAGCTGCGGGGGAGGAGGAGGCGGTGGCGGTAGCAAAAGGGTGGCTGGCTCCAGAGGTTTCCAGGCCCCACCTGGAGGTTGGCATCTGTGCCACAAGGCAGCCTTGCCTAGGGCACAGAAACACCTCGAGCTGGCCCTGGGTGCATTCACAGCACATCCTTCGCTCCCCTCTCCCAACGTGAGTTTACCACTTTGTTCTCATTCTCATGCCAGTAGCCTCAGGCAAAGGTACGGTGTTGGTGTGGGAAGTACCTGTGTGTGATTGGATAAACCGTACAACCTCAGTGTGTTCACACATCACTAATGCGGTGTGGGAGGTTGCCACGTGGCCTCAAGAGCTCGCGTGGCATAGTGGTTAGTGTCAGCCTAGGATCTGGGAAACTCAGGTTCCAGTCCCCACTTTGCCACGGAGTCCCAGTGGGTGACTTTGGGCCAACTGCTCTCCGCCTAACCTACCTCACAGGGTTGTTGTGAGTATAAACTGGAGGTGAGGAGAATGTTGCCAGCTGCTTTGGATTCCTGTCGGGGAGAAAAGTGAGAGAGGTAAATATCCAAAGGTATACATAAACGGAGACCTTAAGCTATGGAAAGGGAGGCTGCAGGCAAGACAAAGTAACCTAACTGGAAATCTGCCACCGTCTAGCTCCACCTGTTAGACTCTGTCCTTCTGCAACAGAAATATCATTGTGCAAAGCTCCTTTCATTACTCTTGAGGTTCACTGTTGCAATAATCAGCTTGAATCATTTTGTACTGAACAGGCTGTCATCTTGGGATACATTTGCATGCCTTCTTCAGTGTGGGCCTTGCAAATCCTGAATCTAACTTGCAAAACCAACTGGTTTGCTTCTGTCCCATTTGTTTGCAGGCGACCCGGGCTTTCCCCTTTGTTTGCATTCACTGTTGGCCACCGGGCAGCCATCCGATTCCCCTTCCTGTCTGGGATGAGGGGAGGGAGGCGGGGAGAAGAGAGGAGAAAGAGACACTCTAGCCATTCATTTGTGTCCTGGATGACCAAAGCCGCTGCTCCTTACCCATAGGCGGCCAGCCGGCCCTCAGCTTCCAAGTATCAATTTATGAGAAAGTGGTCAGGATCTGCCAGCAGCATTTTAGAATGTTCTCAGCACTAGAGCTGGACAATTGCAAATTCTCCAGGCTTTTGAACGATTTCCAATTCCAAGGACTCCATGAAAAGCAATCTAGAAAGCATGGCTGTCCCTACCCCAAAAATAAGCCCTAGCAGGATTTCTATGCATTTGTGGTATAAGCCCTAGTGTGTCTTCTTGAGAAAAAATAAATATAAGACAGTATCTTATTTTTGGAGAAACATGGTAGCTTAGTCCCCTCCCATTTGGCAAAGCTTTTTCCCTTCCCAGATTCTACACTTTGGCCTCTTCAGAACATTTTCAAAGGAAATCAGTGAACCCCGGGCAATATTTGTAAAGAGCAAAAGGGTTATGACGTGGCTCGTGTTGTTGTTTCAGACGGGTTGAAGTTGACTTCGCTCCAGAGTTTGGTTTTAGTCCTTGTGTCTTCTCTTAGGATACTTGGATTTTATAATACTGCCAAACAGAAGCGTATTCTCCTATGACTACTTAAACTGAAATTTATTTCAAAGGGGAGGGGAGGGAATGGAGATTTAAAATCGGTCTGCAGAAGGTGATAGCGGAGGGGCAAATATTTGAGCAGAGCCAGTTTTAAGAGTCTCCTGCCAAGCTCTCTTTATATATTTTTTTAAAAAAACAGTTAAAAATAAGAAAGTAGATCCTGATGTTTATGTAGAGCAAACAGGGAGGTGTCAATTTTATGTGCTGCTGACGCTTCTAAGAGGGGCATCCATTCTTCTTGGAGATTGTCAGGAACGGGTTGATTTTCAGATCGAAGGATACTAGTGGAAACTTTGTCTTGTAGAAAAAAGTCCCACAATTTCAGATACCAATCACTCAGTTGTAACATCTGCCAAGCTCTTCACTGCCTGCTGCATTCAGTATACGGGAGCTATGTGTGGGTATAACAGTGCTCTGACCCATGTGCTCTTGTGCATACCGCATTATTATTATTATTTTTAAACAATGTTTTCTTAGCATTTTTTTCTGTAAGATTGCATCAGCCTACTGAAATTAGTTATATTTCCTTTTCTAAACTGGTAACAGGTTGGATCCAAACGACACAGATGAAGTCAAAGGTTTCTCCCCACTCTCAGAAGATTTCTTTCAGGGATCCACTCTCCTTCTGTGCAGGGAAGGCGTCTTTCACGTGTGGGAGAAGACGTTCGGTTCCCACCAGAGAGACATTCCTTTCACGGGCTGTGTTGTGTACCAGACACACACCCCCTTCAAACACAAAACTATGCATATACTCTGGGGTCATTTCATAGAAAAAGAGGTGCAGGAGCTCATTTTTTTTTTTAAAATAAAGTTTTATTGATATTTTAAGCACAAAACAACAATTCCAATAGAAAAGTCAGAATACAAGCGAAATAGATCGTACCATTTACAACTTTCACTACAATAATAGTGCCCTATAGAACCGTGTATAGACTTCATAACGTTTGATTCAGTTATATAGTAACATCTTGTATTTAACATTGCAAATTTCTTCCCAGTCGAACCCACCTATATTGAGTCTGTCTAATAAAGGATACCAAGCATGCATTGGACTCATCAAGTCGCATTCCGTTTGAGTTTCTGTGTAAAACGTATTAAAATTCTCTAGTAAAAATAGATCCCAAACCTTATGCACCCAATGTTGTATACTCGGAGGATTGGGTTCTTTCCAATTCTTGGCAATAACTATTTTGGCCGCTGTGAGTAGCGTACCAATCATCTTCAAGGAGGGGTCATTTCATAGAAAAAGAGGTGCAGGAGCTCATTAGCATAACTCATTAGCATAACTTATTTGCATATGCTACACCCCCTGACATCACCAGAAGTGTGTCAGAGGGCAACACCCACTGCAATTTACCTGGCTGCTTCTTGCTTCTCGTGGCCCGGGGCTGCTGGGAGCAGGGGACGGGGCTTCTTGCATGTTTTTTACTGCTCTTTACTGCCGGAGCTCCACTCCTGTGCACTCCTGCAGGAAATGACCCCTGCATATACTGAAAGAACCATGGTACTGTTTTCAAAATTCTGCCATTAAAACCTTACCTGCTGATGTCTCGCAAAAAGAATTCCAGTTCCAGGTGGTCAGCCGTGTTGGCCTGAAGCAGTGGAACAGATTTAGAGTCCAGTGGTACCTTTAAGGTTTATTCAAGGCACAAGCTTTTTTGTGTGCATGCATACATTTTCAGATTGTTCCAATGTATTTGAAAATTGTGCGCATGCACACGGAAGCTCACGCCTTGAATAAACCTTTGTGGCGTTTAAAGGGGCCACTGGACTCTAAAAATAATTTTAACATCTTTCATCTGTATTTCAACAATATAATCTCTGCTTCTCTACATACACACACACACACACACACCCGGAAAGGTTTCATATCCACCTAGCTGCCAGTCGTTTCAATGAGGTTTTTGCCAGAAATATTTCCGTGAACCATACTATTATTCCCCCCTCCCCTTTGCTTCCAATCAAGCCGTCTCTCAGCTGAAATCAACTTTCGCAAGATCAACTCTTTTCCCTCCCCTCTTCTCATTTTTCTTTTTTCCCCCTGTTCTCCAGACCCACCACAGTTACGGCCTCTCTGGAGATCTACCTCTCCCGAAGCTGTTTCTTTTCAGACCTGATTATTCTGGGCTCGGGATAATTTCTTTCGGCTCAGTTTACAGTGAAATTATCGATAACGCTGACCAAAGCAATTAATGACACAAATGCCTTGTCGCATGTAGACCCAGCCTTTCTGTTGTGTGTTTGTTGGTGGTTTTTTTTTCTTTTTAAAATCTTTTTAATAAATCAAGATGACAGAGCAGGGAGAAAAATAACCCACTCCTCCAAATTGAAATAACAACAAAACTTAGTTAAAACAACAACAAAAAACACATTTCTCCCTGGTCAAAGTGCAGATATTTTTAAAGGAGCAAAGTTTTCATTAAGCCTCTCCCCCTTTCCCTAAATAATACCTGTCAATCAAATGCTGGAGCAAATCTCCACTGGCAACAACTACCTTGCTAGGACGTGTACAGGTTTTTTAGGGCTATAGACTTAAAAGCCCAGAGGCAACGCTGCAGCAGAGCTGTCGTAACATTTCATTTCTATTGCATGTGGTCCTCCTGTTTATGTAGCAATGATCCTCTCACTTCCTGTTTCTCCTGAATTCTCCATATCCCAAGACTGTTGGATGATGTCTCTGGTACACATGACTGCACATGAATCTACTTTATACTGAATCAGACCCTTGGTCCATCGAAGTCAATATTGTCCGCTCAGACTGGCAGCCACTCTCCAGGGTCTCAGGCAGAGGTCTTTCACATCATCTCCTACCTGATCCTTTTAACTGGAGATGCCAGGGATTGAACTTGAGAACTTCTGCATGCCAAGCAGAGGCTCAGCCACTGAAGCTCTTCCACTGACCACATGGTAGAGCACGTACTTGCATGCAGAAGGTCCCAGGTGCCATCTTTGGCTTCTCCAGTGAAGAGGATGACAAGACTTCTGCTAGACAGACCGATGATCTGACCTGGTATAATGCAGTCCAAGGAGACAGATCAAGATGGGTGGCCGTGTTAGTCTGTCAGTAGCAGTAGAAAAGAGCAAGAGTCCAGGAGCACCTGAAAGACTAACAAAATGTGTGCCAGCTTTCTTGAGTCACGGCTCACTTCTTCAGATGGAGAAAAGAAGATACTTCTTTATACCCAGAGGAATTAAAATGTGGATTTTGCTGCCAGAGGATGTAGTGATGGTCACAGGAATAGATGGCTTTAAGAGGGGATTAGATAGATTCATGGAGGAGAGGTCTATCAGTGGCTTCAAGCCATGATGACAAAATGGAGCCTCCACATTCAGAGACAGTTAATCTCCCAGTGCTTGGCGGCAACATCAGGGGAAGGCCTCAGCCTCCATGCCCTGTTGTTGGACATTCAGAGGAACTAGCTGGCCACTGAGTGAGACAGGAGGCTGGACTAGGTGGACCACTGGTCTGATCCAGCAGGGCTCTTCTGTTCTTAAAAAGCAAGGGCTCATCAGCTTCAGTCCTGCATACAACTGACTTGAGAGTAAATTCCACTGAATGCAATGGCACCAACAACCAAATATACATGCATAGGACCAAGTTTTTAGTATGCACAGGATCACACTCACAAATTTTGGGATCAATTTTAAGGCAATAATTGTCACTAGAATCAGTGTTATCCCTTCCCTCTTAAAAACACAAATCCAACAATATCCATAACTGGCATTTAAAAAAAAAATTGAATTAGAATTGTCAGGATATTCTGTTGGAGTGTCGTCGCTCTTCACATTTTCCTAGAAGGTACCTCGATGAGTTACTCAGACAACTCTACAACAGGATGCTCTGTATCACATTTTTATCCAATGAGTTTAGGGCAGCATACAGGATCGTCTCCTCCTCTGTTTTATCTTCGCAACAATCCAGCAAGGTAGACGAAGTTGAAAGCGAGGGACTGGTCCCAGGTCACCCAAACTGGGACTTGGACACCGCATTCACTCATCCTAGTCCGACATGCTAACCACTATGCACCGCTGCCTCTATCCCTCTGCTATCTCCAGCTGCCGTTTGCAGACATTTCCAGAGTTCAGACTTCCAGAGCAGGCCAGATTCCAGCGAGAGTCTTTTCGGCTCCGCAGAGCCTCATGTCTCGGAAGATTTATTGTTCGTTTTCTTCGTGATTAAGTCCAGTTTGGCTTAATATGTCAGAGAATAAACTGATAAAGCTGGCTTGAGGCTTGGTGGGAGAGGAAGATCCCTGCCTGTCGGGGGACCACCTGCCGAGAGGCCTGGTCTCCAGATGCCCAGGAGGTGTTCCCAGAGCTTCATTGGACAGGGAGGACACCATAGTCACTCCATGGCTGCGAAATATTCCCCAAGCCGCTGAGTTCAGTCTAAACAGCCTGCCCGCCCGCCCTCAGACAGCGAAGCAAAAGAGGAGCGCCAAAGGACTCGGACTAGCTCTGCCTGCTGTAAAAGCGAACCTTCCCTTTTACATCTTAAATGTTTCTCTCCCACCCTCCCAACGCGGACAGGATCCCTGGAGGAACCCACAACTAGATTAAGAGCAATAGAAAACCCCCCTCCAAAGAACCCACACAGCATTAAAGCGATGAATAGCATCAGCGGACGGAAATGTCAAAACCAGCATTGTAAGAATTCGGCACAGCTCAGTACTTTTCAGACGGGGTGCTCATGACGTTTAAATCGGCTTTCAGTGCATTTATTTTTACTCATCCTGTTGAGGAACACTCATTTTAGAATCCAACCACCCTTTCCTTTCCTTTCCTTTCCTTTCCTTTCCTTTCCTTTCCTTTCCTTTCCTTTCCTTTCCCTTTCCCTTTCCCTTTCCCTTTCCCTTTCCCTTTCCCTTTCCTTCCCTCCCTTCCCCTTCCCTTCCCCTCTCCCTTCTTGTCTCTCTTTTATAATAAACCTTTTCTTTAACGTAGGCATTTAGTACAATCCATTTCTTCAGGATGTTTCTGTGAGTCTCTTCCCTAAGTGCTAGACTGAGTGCTACACAGTTGTTGTGGTTGGCAAAAGTGCCCTCAAATCACAAGCCAACTTGTGGCAACCCTGTGGGGTTTTTCAAAGCAAGAGATGTTCAGAGTTCATTTGCCACTGCCTGCCTCTGCATATCAGCCGTGGACTTCCTGGGTGGTCTCTTTACAGAGTTGGTGTTATAAGGTATTTTCCAGGGTTTCGATGCTGTCACTTTGTTATTGCTCTGGTACTGTGTTGGAAGGATACCTTCTCAGGGGGTCAGTCTAGATGTCCTCAGATGGTACCCCAGTGGTGATGGCTGGTTACCAGGGTGCTTTCCAGAGAACCCTTGCTCTAAAGGAGTTTCTCAACACCATTCCCTCCTTCCTCCCATAACAATCGTCATTCTAAAATAATTATGTTTCTCTAGTGTTTGCACTCCTGGGACTTAACGGCTAGAATCTCTTTTTTGATCTGCTTTACTGATGATTGTTTCACTGATGTTTGCAATTTTTAAACACTGTGTGTTGTGTGTCAATAAGCATGTCCTGGAAAGCCAGCATAACACTGCAGTCGAGGGACAGATCTCTGAACCAGGAAGTGAAACCTTCTGCATGCAGTGAAGTCAATGGAAGGACTTAGACACAGCTATTCAGATATTCCAATATTCCTATATGACTCTCCACAAATATGTGCCCAAAGCAGCTAACAAAATAAAACCATCCAGCAATTGCTAATTAACAATATCGTAAAATCTCAGGCAGAATAATGAGTCACTATGAATTTCGGCAGATTGTGGGAGGGAGGGCAGGGAGCCAGTGATTGGCTCTCCTGGCCCTTTCTTATATGCCCAGGGTAATACCAATCGCTACTTTGGGGTCAGGAAGGAATTTTCCTCCAGGCCAGATTGGCTGAGGGATCCTGGAGGGGTTTTTCCCCTCCCTCTGGGCATTGAGCAGAGATCACTGGTGGGGGAGGGAACTCTGAATTTCCTGTATTGTGAAGGGGGTTGGACTAGATGACCCTTGGGGTACCTTCCAGCACTCTTTTTCTATCCCCAAAAGTGTGCAAACGCTGAAGAAGAAGATTGGATTTATACCCCACCCTTCACTACCCGAAGGAGTCTCAGAGCGGCTGACAAACTCCCTTCCCTTCCCCTCCCCACAACAGACACCCTGTGAGGTAGGCGGGGCTGAGAG
>NW_015177089.1:188072-193250 GCF_001447785.1 Gekko japonicus | reverse complement strand
CAATAGCTAGCCATCCAAAACAGTCCAGTGGAGCCTGAGCTGTGGTTGTTGCCTTCTGACACACTTCCGGTGATGTCAGGGGGTGTGGCATATGCAAATAAGTTATGCTAATGAGTTATGCTAATGAGCTCCTGCACCTCTTTTTTTACGAAATGACCCCTGCCCACGGCCATCCAATTATCTTCCATGGCAGAGTCGGGATTCAAACCTGGGTCTCCCAGATGCAAATTCAGCACTTTAACCACTCCACTGCTTCCTCAGGAAGGATGAGGAAGTCAGCGGGCAGGTTGATTTATATTTGGTGTGCTAAAGCACAAAATATGCCACCTATTTCCTCAAAGGCTAAGGTCATCACCTGACTACAGAGACCATGGTCTGCTTTTTAGTTCCTGTATGGAACAGATATGCATACCTTTGCAGGTGAGCCACGAGCTATAAAGGGCGGGGGAAGCATTCTTCTTCTGTTTTTGCAGTGGACAACAACTACGTGTGCCTGATAGAAACCTCGGTAACAAAAGGCCAACAAGTGTTTTTACTGTTTTTAATAAGAATTTTATTTTATATCAAAGAAACCAAAACACAAACAAACATAAATACATACAAATTTGGGGGTTCCATATACATCTTTGCTGTATCTAGTTTGTTACCTCCTACTATTTATATAATAACCATTATTTATCACCATATATTTTTGTGTAAATATTCTGCATTATCTTTAAAAATGTATTCTGTAGTTTCTTCTAATATAATTAAATGTCAATATTGTTCATTTGCTGTAATCTTCCAGGCATTTATAAAATCTTGACTATGTATTTTGGAATCTTCCTTATTTTTGTCCTCTCAAAATTAAAGTTAATTTATCCATCTCAGCAGTTTCAAGAGTTTTATTTATCATTTCTTCTTTTGAAGGTACTTCCCCGCCCTCCAATATTCAGCATATAAGATTCTTGCAGTGGTCCCTATATGTATAATAAGATAAGAGTCCTGGATTTTTACACTTTTCTGGCATTATATTCAACAGAAATAATTCAGGTATAAATGGTATGGTACATTCTAACACTTTTTGTAACATTTAATGAATCCAGGACCAATATTTTTTAACTCTATCACAAGTCCATCGCATATGAGAAAAAGAGCCAACCGTCTTTTGACATTTCCAACAATCATTTGGTACATCAGAATAAAGCTTTGCTAATTTATCTGGGGTCATATACCATCTATAAAACATTTTGTAAAAATTTTCTTGATATGAAATTGCTTTGGTAATTTTTATATTTGTTTTCCATACCTGTAACCATTGATCACATCATGCCAAGCCCTCTCAACAGGTGTTTTTACAAGAGAAAAAACTCTCCAAGATGCAGTGACTGATTGTGTGTGTGCGCGTGTGTTGTGTGTGCTGCCCACACCTGCCCCCTTTCTGGTGCAAAACCTTTGCGCGTCTTCCCCTTAACCTGGGATCCAGACATTTGCAAATCCTCCGACATGTGAGAAAAGGATTGCGTCTTCTAAGATGGCTCTTGTCATCTATATGTTTTTGTAAATAACTGTATGACAGATAATTAAAAAACCCACACCATTTTGCCCATTTAACCAGGAACACCCATTTAATTAAAAGCTCGTGTTTTGAAAATTATAGAACCAGTTCCAGGAACTGGTTATTTAACTAAACAGACTATGGCAGCTACAGAACAGTCTTTTCTGAATGTTCAAAATACCTAGGTTTTTATTCTTTAGCAATTGGAATATTAGTTTTAAAAAATCACTAGTTTTAAATCTCATTGATTGCCTCTTACGGTCAGTTTTTCAACCGGATAACTTGGAAAAAGGAGGGAAGAGAGATCAAAAATGGCATTGGAAGGATTCAGGTGGGTAGAACAAAATTTGAGTCCAGGGGCACCTTGAGTGCGGTCAGACGGCGTGCCGAAGCAGTTTAAACTCCTCCGGTTCTGGCCGGACTATGTTTGATCCGGGACAAGTGTGGTCACACGTACCTCTCTCACAGCGCAGCACATTGCTCCCGGGGGTCCACACTACAGGCACGCAGTAGCGCGCATCGGCATTTTTTAAAAAAGTTTTTCACAGTTTGCACATGCGCAGAACAATGTATCCTGCCAAAGCATGCCCTGAAGTGAATACTTCCCTTTAAACTTTTAAACTGAAACTGGCCTCCGTGAGGTCCCGGACTCGTCTAAAGGCTAAAACTAGGCACCGTTTAAACTTTGGATTTATTAATGCTGGGGTGAAGCTCCACCCAAGCGCATATCACTGATGCTAATTTTTTCTTTTAAAATGGTGGGCGAAAAGTGGAAGCCTTGGGCAGCTTTCAAGTGGGGAACAGGAAGTGGCTCTACAACGGTGGAGGAGCGATCACACAGGAGGAAAATGCAGCTGGAACTGGAGCAGCAGGAAAACACCACTTGGGGACCTGGTAGCAAAATACTCCGGGTTAAAGCAGTTTTGAGCCAGTTGGCAACGGCTAGGGACGGGAGGCAGATGTTGGCTGTGTGATCGCGCGTAAATAGTCCTTTTCTAACCGGCACATATACCGACTCAAATGGCCCGTCTGAATGCGCCCCTTGAAGACCAACTTAGGCTGCGGTCACACGGAACATTAGCCATGCTAGAGAGACGGAAAATAGGCGGATTTTCCGGGCGTGATCTCACCGCCACATCTGGGAAGCGTAGAGCTCCCGTGGCTCACCCGAGGCTTCCCGCCGAAGATGCGGGGTAAAAATCTAGTACCTCCGAGGTCGGCGTCTGATTGCGTTTCCAGTGGCATCTGGCGCCCACCCATGTCCCCTTGCAAAAAGGTTTTTTTTCCCCAAGCACCCAACGGAGCATGCGCATACTTTGGTGTACAGAAAAAAAACAAACCCGTTTGCCACACCGCGCTGCTTCTTTGCTGCGCCACAGGATTGTCCTGTGATCGGCACCTCCCCCCTACCCACGGGACCTCCACGGGATGTCTGATCATGCAACCGCGCGTTATTTTGCCCCGGGGCAAACAGCCACGCCTCCCCCCAGCGATATCCGGCCCGTGTGACCGGGGCCATAGTTCTATTCAAGGTACGAGCTTTTGTGTGCATGCACACTTCCTCAGATGCAATGAAATAGAAGTTGCCAGTCCATACATATAGGTAGAGGGTGAGCAGCAAATTAGCATACAGCATAATGAAGGTGTTTAACAGATTCAAGGACTGAACAGGAACGACAAGCTTAGTTTATATGGTCAGCATTTGTTTGAGTTTAATTCCAGGGGAGAAAAAAATAAGTGAAGGAAATAAATATATCAAAATCAGAGATTAACGGACAGGTGTCTCCTTTTCAGCTGTGGAATGCTGAGAGTAATTGAGACCCGAGTACACTCCATCTCTCTCTTCTCAAGCTGGAGACAATGGAAGGAGATTGGCTTGAATGTGATGGAATTAAATGGGGTCCCGCCACCATCCACAGGATGTTTTAATGCACCAACAGCACCATCTGCTGGACATCATGGCTAAGGAGAAGTGGCAGTCCCCAGAAGCCAATCACTTCTAACCAAACCTCCTGGAAGTTTACTCAGAAGTAAGTGAGCTGCAGTGGCTCAAGTGGTTAAGACGCTGAACTGCAGGCTATGGAAGGTCAGTAGTTCAGCAGTTCGAGACCTGAGTGCCGCATGACGGAGTGAGCTCCCGTCTCTGGCCCCAGCTCCTGCCGACCCAGCAGTTCGAAAGCAAGAAATTGCAAGTAGATAAATAGGTACCACTTCGGTGGGAAGGTAACAGCATTCCGTGCGCCTTGGTGTTTAGTCACATGACCACGGAAACGTCTTCGGACAGCGCTGGCTCTTTGGCTTTGAAATGGAGATGAGCACCGCAACCCTAGAGTCGGATTCGACTGGCTTTCGAGCAAGGGAACCTTTACCTTTACTTTAAGTGTACATAGGAAAGCAGCAGGGCCATTTGGAAGGTGATACTTAATAGATAAGTTATGATCATTTGAAGCTGCCTCAGATTAAACCAGCAGAAACAAGAAGGGAAAAAAACGGAACCTAACCTATTTATTATTTTTTACAGAAATTTACTTTATGGTCCTTATTGAATCTATACTTCGTATATATTTCTGATTGTGTTTATGTGAATATAATTATTAACCATCTTGCCACATATGTATGACCTCTGAGGAAGGCCTATTTGGCCGAAACGCGTAAGGTCAAATTAAACCAGACCATTGATCCATCCAAGTCAGTATCATCGACGCTGACGGAGAAGCTGGGCTGCCTAGACACATCATGGGTCAGTCACCAGAGGTCGCCATGACTTCCAGGTGCACACACACTTACACATGGACACAGAGACATTATGCAGTTTCAGGGTACGAGTTTTCAAAGCTCCATTCCTTGTGGGTGTCTAAGATGCTACTGGACTCACATCGGACTGTAACCCTTAGGGTGGTCCTGGAGCAGCTCCGAAATCATTCAGCCTGATAAAGAGTTCTGGAGCGCCACGTGGGTTTGGGTGCTGAGGATTTTGCTTCGGGCCCGTTTTCAGCTTCTTCCTAAATCACGTCATTCCGGTTCACTTAGGTGGGCTTCGGCTTGGTTTCCTGGAACTTGAGGTTTTCAGTTCCCACCGGAGTGGAAATTCATTCTGAAAGGCCAAAAATATCCTTCTGGGCTCTCGGAAACTCTTCCCCATGCAAAGCCCTCCAAAAGAATGCTTCGAAGGCAAACCCACACCTGGACAGGCGGGAGAGAATAATGCTTCCCGGGGGATTTGCAAGGAACCAGGAGTTTATGTACAACAGGAACGGCTGGGCCTGTTCACACGCAGTAGCAAAGAATGACCCCATATATCAGCAGCCTGAATGATTGTTTCCTCTTGGAGATGAAAACCTTGCTCTTTCTCACATCTAAACAGGCCAAAGCGGTTAGAAATCTTCTAAGGAGGCTACCTCCTTTTGGAAATGTAAGAATCCAATGGATTTAATTTAGATCAAAATGTGGATCCTGGTACTTTCTCCCTAAAAGGGGACTCCGGTGGGCTCACGGAAAACCAACCAGAAGAAAAAGAGACATTCGCGTCCAGTCAAACAGAGTCCTAACACATCCCACGTCCAATAAAACTACCAATTGCTCTCCAAAAAGAGTCCATCTAGAAAGCTTTGCTTCTACCAGGGCTATTTCTGGGCAGGAAT
>NW_015177089.1:180819-187908 GCF_001447785.1 Gekko japonicus | reverse complement strand
GGCCCTGGGTTTTGACAACAAACAAGGTAAACAGAATAAGAAGCAAAAGGTGGGTGTGGCTGGATGACCACACTTCTGGTGACATGGGGGTGCAGCCTAATGTGCTAATGAGCTGTGCTGTCAGGGGTGTGGCCTAATATGCTAATGAGCTGTGCTGTCAGGGGTGTGGCCCAATATGCTAATGAGTTCCTGCTGTTGGGTGTGGCCTATTATGCTAATGAGTTCCTGCTGGGCTTTTTCTACAAAAAGAGCCCTGGCCCAACTTCCTGCAGATCAGCAAAGATGACCTGTTGGCTTCTTCCAGGACCCCATTCCATATGGTTGCCAGTCTCTAAGGTCCGGAGATCTCCTGAGATTACACCTGACCTCCAAGCTATAGAGTTCAGTTCCACTGGGGGAAAAGGGCTGCTTTGGAAAATGGACGCTGTGGAGTTACACCCCACTGAAGTTCCCTCCCCTCCCCGTTTTTCCCAACCTGGAGCTGGCTACCCTACCATTCCATAGGGTAAAAGGTAAAGGTTTCCCTTGCTCGAGAGCCAGTCGAATCCGACTCTAGGGTTGCGGTGCTCATCTCCATTTCAAAGCCGAAGAGCCAGCGCTGTCCGAAGACTTCTTTGTGGTCATGTGGCCGGCATGACTAAACACCAAGGCGCACGGAGCGCTGTTACCTTCCCACTGAAGCGGTCCCTATTTATCTACTTGCAATGTCTTGCTTTCCTAGTGTGGCATGAGCTGGAACTAGAGGCGGGAGCTCACTCCGTCATGTGGCGCACCGGGTCTCGAACTGCTGAACTGCGACCTTCCACAGCCTGCAGTTCAGCGTCTTAACCACTTGAGCCATGGAAGCTCCATTCCATAGGGTGGGGGCCATCAAAGAAGACGTTTACAACTGAACTGAGGCACTCTCTCATTTGCCCACACAAGGGGACTTTGAACAAAAGTTGGGGGTTGTCACCCAAGTTTATACTGGGAGAGGTGGTCTTCAAGCATTTTTGGGGGGGGTCCCAGGTGGTGAAGGGCTTAAAATGCCTTTGAAAAGAGGGTCTTCTTCTGTACAACAGACTCCCCACCCCCTTTTCTGCACATCTGTGCGATGTTACCAGATCACATTGACTTCTGTGTTGCACGCCAATGCCATTTATGTTCTTTGGCACTTCACATCCCACCCCCCCCCCCTCCAGGCTTTGAGATGCAGGCAGAGAAAGAACAAGATGATCGATAGCAAGCATTTTAGCAGCAGGGAGACAGGCAGCTACCAGATCACTCAGAGTAAATTATGGCATTCCTAGAAATGATGGCCCAGATCCAAATGCATTCCTTGGGTACTCCCCCAGGGCTTCCTATGCACTTCAGGGAAAGCTGGACGTGTTTTCTTCTGAACAGCAACTTTCCCATGCTGTATTAAGCACTCCTCTTGAACCTTAAGGAGCTGCAGTGACTCAAGTTCCCAAATGGCATGGGGGGGGGCTGTGGAAGGTCGGTAGTTCAGCAGTTTGAGACCTGGGTGTCGCATGATGGAGTGAGCTCCCATCTCTAGTTCCAGCTCCTGCCAACCTAGCAGTTCGAAAGCAAGAAATTGCAAGTAGATCAATAGGTACCGCTTTGGTGGGAAGGTCACAGCGTTCCGTGCGCCTTGGTGTTTAGTCATGCCAGCCACATGACCACGGAAACGTCTTCGGACAGCGCTGGCTCTTCGGCTTTGAAACAGAGATGAGCACCGCAACCCTAGAGTCGGATTCGACTGACTTTCGGGCAAGGGAACCTTTACCTTTTTACCTTTGAAACTTAACTTTGTGTCCAAAAGGGGGTTCCCAAATGGCATGGGGGGGGTGGACGAGGACCACTGCTGGTATGAGAAACAGGTACAACTTCCTCTTTGGATATATGAACTAGGTGAAAGGGGTTTTTTGTTTTTGAATAACCTGACGGCACCCGGTATTTTTGGCCACTGTGTGATACAGAGTGTTGGACTGGATGGGCCATTGGCCTGATCCAACATTGGCTTCTCTTGTGTTCTTGTGTTCTAAGGAGAAGGGTATTGTCCCAGCCCATTTCCCCTCCACTATTTCAAGTTATCGACATCACTGCTTTGGACTCTTATTTTCTTGGGGGGGGGGAGAGGACACCCCCCCCTTCATTGTGGGACTTTGCACTAAGGGTACGCCACAACCTTCAAAAGGTTTGGGATTAAAAAAAAACAACTTTATGAAAATCTGCCTCTCTTGGGGCATCGCGCTGAGCTTAAAATATAAGTCGTACGACAGCCTAGAGATAGGAAACTATTTCCAACGCGTCTGCTTTAAAAATAAATAAATAAACCTGCGACCACGTTTCAGTGCTTATTTTGATCTCGGGCCGACATCGCTGGCGAAAACATTTCTGTCCTGCAGGGCGCTCGGCCCTGACCCGTCTTGTTTTCAGGAAACAAAGAAACACACGAGAGGCCAAACAAACAAACAAAAATCAAATGCATTGTTGCTTTCTTCTACACAAATGTTTGCATGGGAGTTCTTGATGGGACCCCTGCACTGATGCATCCTTGCAGAGGAAACCTGCCCGTACAAACCTGCCCGTGGCAGCCACACCAAGAATCGGGCTGCTTCTCTGACCTGCGCTTCAGGGTCCACTGGCCATTTTGTGGCCTTGGGCCTTGGCGGGTTCGACTCTCAGGGCGCAACCCTGGAGGCTCAGACCTTGCAACGCCGCTGCAGCGACTTCAGCCTCCGTTTTATCCCTGTAATGGAGGAAAGCTCGGCGCTGCGCCCCCTGCCAGGTGAGCTGTGCAGGGGTGGCGCGGAACTCCCGGAGGACAGCCTTGAATTTGCTCACTCTGGTCGCCGGAGGGATGTTCCCCACAAACAGACTGGAGAGTTCGCGGAGACGGTCTGAGCTAGCGGGCCCAGACTCATCCCTAGGGCTAGCTTGGCACAGGCCAGACTCCTTCGGCAACGTGGGACTTCCGGGCCGGACGTCCCTGGATCTTCTTGCCGGTGCAGCAACAGCTGGAACATCTGTCTGTTCCTCTTGGAGGGTGACGTCTTTGCCGGCCTGTTCCTCTCTGCAACGAAGGCTCTGGAGGATCGGGATCTTCTCCATCGTTCTGTGACTGACCTGATGCATAAAAGCGGAGAGAAAATATAGATCAGGGTGGTCAGCAGTGTTCCCTCTAAGCTGAGTTAGTGTGAACCAGCTCACAGTTTTTTAGCCTCCAGCTCACAGATTTTTGTCTTCGCTCAGGCAGGAGGGCTCCTAAGCAAACTAATTTAGGCAGCGGCCCAATCGCTCGCTCACAACTTTAATGCCAGTAGCTCACAAAGTAGAGTTTGTGCTCACAAGACTCTACAGCTTAGAGGGAGCATTGGTGGTCAGCCGTCTTGGTCTGAAGCAGTAGAACAAATTTAGAGTCCAGTGGCGCCTTTAAGACCAACAAAGGTTGATTAAAGGTATGAGATTTCGTGTGCAGGCAAACGTTTTTCAAATGCGTTGGGATGGAAGGTAAGGTTCAAACTTATAGATGGGATGAGCAGCAGATTAACAGGTAACTCGATGAAGATGTTTTAAGATACTGTGACACAAGAAAAAGGAAATAACAAGCTAAGGTTATAAGGTCAACAGTTGTAAAGCAATAAATATGTCAAAATAAGTGGAGAGAACAGTGTGCTTTAAAAAAAAAATAGTGTTGTCAGCTCTGAGCTAGATGGAGTAGGCTTTTTTAAAAAAATAGCGTTGTCAGCTCTGAGCTAGATGGAGTAGGCATATGGATCTCAGCCCTGTAGCTAAGGAGTTTTTGGGGAGGGGGTTGCTGTTGTTCAGTCGCACAGTCGAGTCTGACTCTTCGCGACCCCATGGACCAGATCACGCCACGCCTTCCTGTCTTCCGCCGTCCTCTGAAGTTGGCTCAACTTCATGTTCGTTGCATCTATGACACTGTCTAACCATCTCATCCTTTGCCGTCCCCGTCTTCTTTGACCTTCAGTCTTTCCCAGCATCAGGGTCTTCTTCTCCAGTGAGTGCTCCCTTCTCATTTGGTGGCCAAAGTATTTGAGCTTCAGTTTCATTATCTGGCCTTCCAGGGAACAGTCAGGGTTGATTTCTTTTAGGATTGACTGATTTGATCTTCTTGCAGTCCAAGGGACTCTCGAGAGTCTTCTCCAGCACCATAGTTCAAAAGAATCTATTCTTCGGTGCTCGGCCTTCCTTATAGTCCAACTCTCGCAGCCATACACGACTACTGGGAATACCACTGCTTTGACCATGTGGACTTTTGTTGGCAGGGTGATGTCTCTACTTTTTATCATGCTGTTTAGGTTCGCCATCGCTTTCCTCCCAAGAAGCAGGCGTCTTTTAATTTCATGGCTGCTGTGATCTGGGATCCCAGGAACGTGAAGTCCGTCACTACTTCCACGAGTTCCCCTTCTATTTGCCAAGGAGTGATGGGGCCGGATGCCATGATCTTAGTTTTTTTGATGTTGAGCTTTAAGTTCACTTTTGCGCTTTCCTCTTTTACCCTGAGCAAGAGGCTCTTTAGGTCCTCTTCACTTTCTGCCATTAGAGTAGAGGGGGCGCCACAAGCCAATTAAATCAAAGTTAATTAAATTAATTTTGATTTAATTAGTGGAATTCCTAAAGCAGCCCCGGCTGCAACCGAGGGGGGAGGAAACTCTAAATGAGTCCCCCGGGGTCCCGGCTGATTCAGATCTGTTTTTTGGATCTTGGACCGATCTCTGTGTCTGTCTCGGGGAGTCCTTGCTGTCATGTCTCGGGCTAACCTTTCCAGGAGGGACAGAGTGCCATAAAGGCTGTGGGGGAGAGGCCAGAGGGAAAGGGCCGGAGGGGGGGGCGACCACAGTGCAGCGACACTCAGGCACCCCCAGGGCGATGTGCCCACCGCCCTCCCCCCAGGTACTTAGGGTGGAAGCGCGTGTGGCGCCCCATCACCTTTGTGTGTCGCTGGCTTTCGGGAATGCTGCCGTGCGCTACAGATCCCCCGGCCTCCTTCCTTCCATCAGGCGGAGAAGGGGCAGTTCCACGCTTCCCCTCCAGCTCCGGCGAAGGGGCTGGGGAGCGGGCAGGGGAGTAAACCTCCAGTCTGGTCCAGCAGAGCGGCCTGGCTTGCTCCGTGGATCGGATGCAATCTCTCTCTTTTTATCATCGCTTAGGCTGGGGGAGGGGGGCTCCTGCTTAGAAGGGTGTTAGGGTTGGCCATGGAGGGGCCCCGTAAAAACCACGCGGGGGGGGGGAGGCCCCCGTGGGCCCCGTGTTAGCGACGGGCCTGATTCATCCCATTCTGCAGACACTGCACTGGCTGCCCATTTGATAACGGGCTCAGTTTAAGGCATTGGCTGTTACAGACGAAGCCCTTCACGGCCTTGGTCCCTCTTATTTGCAGGACCGCCTCTCCCCCCTACGTTCTCCGCCATGACAGCTTCGCTCATCTCAGCAGGGGCTTCTACAGGTGGCCAGCCTGCGAACGGGCAAAAATCAACCACAGCCCTTCTCCGCTGTAGTTGCCACCTTACGGAATGGCCTGAAGCTCCCGCTCTCCTGGCTTTCTGCAAACTGTGCAAAATGGAATTATTCAAGAGAGCTTTTCTATGTAGGCAACAGAGCTGCGCTATACAAAAGGAGTCGCAGGGCTACTTGGACACATTATTAGGTATCCCCCTGCCTCTTCACGTCTCCTGGGAAGAAGGAACGCCTGAATGAGGAGTGGAACCACAGGATGACTCAGGAAACCCCAGGCGCTGTACTAGTCCCCCTGATCTTCCAGAACAAGACCCTTTCATTTGAATGAGGGCGGGCCTTAACAAGCCCTCCCATACCTTGGCCCTGCCCACTTTCCAAAAAGAAGAAGAAGAAGAGATTGGATTTCTACCCCGCCCTTCACTCGGAGTCTCAGAGCATCTTACAAACGCCTTTCCCTCCCCCTCCCCACAACAGACACCGGTTGTGAGGTAGGTGGGGCTGAGAGAGCTCTTTCCAGAACTGTCTTTGAGAGAACAGCTCTGACAGAACTATGGCTTGCCCACGGTCATCCAGCAGCTGCGAGTGGAGGAGTGGGGAATCAAACCCGGTTCTCCCAGATTAGAGTCCGCGCACTTAACCACTACACCAAAAGCTTGGCTGTTGCCAATGGATGTACTGGCGGATGCCATGGCGCCCATGGGAACCACGTTGGGGAACCCTGCATTACAGTGTTCTGGCTTTTCTTTTCTTTTTTGGTTGCCAAACAAAAAACTGGGTGTGATTGAGTGGGCATCCTCCCCACTAGCCACCCTGATGGGTGTGCTGGAGGGGGGCATTCGCATTTATTAATGACGCCCAACTCTTGCGTTAGGAAGCTCATAGTGGAACTGTGGCTCAGGGGCAGAGCCTCTGCTTGGCATGCAGAAGGTCCCAGGTTCAGTCCCCGGCACCTCCAGTTAAAAGGACAATGCCGTAAGCGATGTGAAAGACCTTAGCCTGAGACCCTACCAGTCTGAGTAGACAAGACTGATCTTTATGGACCAACTTTATGATTCACTATGATAAAAAGTAGAGACATCACCCTGCCAACAAAAGTCCGCATGGTCAAAGCAATGGTATTCCCAGTAGTCATGTATGGCTGCGAGAGTTGGACTATAACGAAGGCCGAGCGCCGAAGAATAGATTCTTTTGAACTATGGTGCTGGAGAAGACTCTTGAGAGTCCCTTGGACTGCAAGAAGATCAAATCAGTCAATCCTCAAAGAAATCAACCCTGACTGTTCCCTGGAAGGCCAGATAATGAAACTGAAGCTCAAATACTTTGGCCACCCAATGAGAAGGGAGCACTCACTGGAGAAGACCCTGATGCTGGGAAAGATTGAAGGTCAAAGAAGACGGGGACGGCAAAGGATGAGAGGGTTAGACAACGAACATGAAATTGAGCCAACTTCAGAGGACGGCGGAAGACAGGAGGGCCTGGCGGGATCTGGTCCATGGGGTTGCAAAGAGTCGGACTCGACTGTGCGACTGAACAACAACATGAGGCTGTTTCATGTGTTCATATTGGGGAGAATCCATGGTTCAGTTAAAGAGTGTCTGCTTGGCATGCAGAAGGTCCCAGGTT
>NW_015177089.1:171278-179981 GCF_001447785.1 Gekko japonicus | reverse complement strand
CTCAAGTGGTTAAGATGCTGAACGGCAGGCTGTGGAAGGTCGGTAGTTCAGCAGTTTGAGACCCGAGTGTGCCGCATGACGGAGTGAGCTCCCGTCTCTGGCCCCAGCTCCTGCCAACCTAGCAGTTCGAAAGCAAGAAATTGCAAGTAGATAAATAGGTACCACTTTGGTGGGAAGGTAACAGCGTTCCGTGCGCCTTGGCGTTTAGTCATGCCGGCCACATGACCACAGAAACATCTTCGGACAGCGCTGGCTCTTCGGCTTGGAAACGGAGATGAGCACTGCAACCTTAGAGTCAGACTTGACTGGCTTTCGAGCAAGGGAACCTTTACCTTTACCGTTACTCCCCTTCCTGCCCTCCCCGGGTTAGATCCAGCCTTGTTCTAACCACCACCCCCTTCCTCATAGTCCTCCTCACGACCATCAGCACCAGATTAGGGGAAAAGCCCCTTTTAGAACATTCTCGGGGCCACAGAATCAAACCCTTCCAGGCGCAAAACGTGAGCTGCTTTGCTCATCTGAGCATAGCCTTCTGCTGGTGCCAACCTGAAAAATGGGAAAAATCAACAACTGACCTGTGAACTTAGGCAGGTCATGAGAAGGGAGGGCAGGGAGGGTCGCATCAGTGAGTAATTCTTTTGGACTGGATGGGCCTTTGGCCTGATCCTACATTGGCGTCTCTTATGTTCTTAAAACATAAATAAATAAATATAAATAGAACATTCTAGGGGCCACAGAATCAAACCCTTCCAGGCACAAAACGGGAGCTGCTTTGCTCATCTGAGCCCAGTCCTCTGCTGGTGCCAACCTGAAAACGGGCAAAAGCAACAACTGACCTGTGAACTTAAGCAGGTCATGAGAAGGGAGGGCAGGGAGGGTCGCATCAGTGCGTAATTCTTGTGGCCCTTTCTTACACGCTCAGGGAAATGCTGATCACCACTTTGGGGTCAGGAAGCCATTTTTCTCAAGACCAGTTTGGCTGGACATCCCGGAGGCTTTTGGTCACCTTCTGGGCATGGAACAGGGGTCACTGGGAGTGTGGATAGGGAGTTACTTGTGAACCTCCTGCACTGTGCAGGGGGTTGGACTAGATGACCCGGGAGCAATGCTCCCTCTAAGCTGCGGAGTCTTGTGAGCAAAAATTCTACTTGGTGAGCTACTGGCATTAAAGTTGTGAGCGAGCGATTCGGCTGCCGCATAAATTAGTTTGCTCTGGAGCCATCCCTTCCTGAGCTAAGACAAAAATGTGTGAGCCGGAGGCTAAAAAACTGCGAGCTAGCTCACATTAACTCAGCTTAGTGGGAACACTGCCCGGGAGCTCCCTTCCAACTCCATGATTCGATTACCTGCTTGGTTGTGGCCCCCGCCTTGTGTAACCGCCTGCCTGAAGAGGTCAGGAAGCCTCCCACTCTCTTGGCTTTCCACAAACTATGCAAGACTGAAGAACAAAGTCTGACTCCAGTGGCTCCTTTAAGAGCAGCAAAATTTTATTCTGGGTATAACTTTTCGTGTGCACGCACACACTTCTTCAGGTACACAGAAGTGTGCATGCACACAAAAGCTTACGCCCAGAATAAAACTTTGTTGATCTTCAAGGTGCCACTGGACTCAAATTTTGTTCTGCTGCTTCAGACCAACATCGGGACCCCCCTGAACCTATGCAAAACTGAATGATCCAAGAAGACATTTCTGCGCAGGCAATAGGGTTGTTGTTGTTCAGTCGCACAGTCGAGTCTGACTCTCCGCGACCCCATGGACCACATCACGCCAGGCCCTCCTGTCTTCCACCGTCCTCTGAAGTTTGCTCAACTTCATGTTCGTTGCACCGATGACACTGTCTAACCATCTCATCCTTTGCCGTCCCCGTCTTCTTTGGCCTTCAATCTTTCCCAGCATCAGGGTCTTCTTCTCCAGTGAGGGCTCCCTTCTCATTGGGTGGCCAAAGTCTTTGAGCTTCAGTTTCATTATCTGGCCTTCCAGGGAACAGTCAGGGTGGATTTCTTTTAGGATTGACTGATTTGATCTTCTTGCAGTCCAAGGGACTCTCAAGAGTCTTCTCCAGCACCCTAGTTCAAAAGAATCTATTCTTCGGCGCTCGGCCTTCCTTATAGTCCAACTCTCGCAGCCATACATGACTACTGGGAATACCATTGCTTTGACCATGCGGACTTTTGTTGGCAGGGTGATGTCTCTACTTTTTATCATGCTGTTTAGGTTCGCCATCGCTTTCCTCCCAAGGAGCAGGCGTCTTTTAATTTCATGGCTGCAGTCACAGTCTGCGGTGATCTGGGATCCCAGGAACGTGAAGTCTGTCACTACTTCCACGACTTCCCCTTCTATTTGCCAAGGAGTGATGGGGCCGGATGCCATGATCTTAGTTTTTTGATGTTGAGCTTCAAGCCCACTTTTGCACTCTTCAAAGCTACTGATCTCTGTAGGCTGGAGATGAGCTGCAATTCCAGGGGATCTCCAGGTCCCACCTGGAGGCTGGCATCCCAAGATTACAAAAAGCACTACACCGGAATCCTTGATACCAGCGTGCCAGCTGGGGTGAGCTGTAGATTGTGGCAGCTGTTCCTGGATTATCCTTCAAAAGGCTTAAAGGCCCCAGTCTTCTTAGTTCGGCCAATCCTTCCCATTCTGCCTTTCACTAATTTCGAAATCCTTGACTAGTGGTGAGTGCCAAGTCAACACACCCGCCCGTCCCTGCCCTCGCATGCAACCTGTTTGCAACCTGTTTGCAAACAGACTCGCCTAATAAGCTCCCCAGGGGCCATAAATGAGAGAACTCTCCCTATTGAAAGAGGCCTTTAATTTGCTTTCTTGCTTTCCGAGGGTGAATTATGAGGCCGGCAGGGAAAACAAAAACAGAATCCGGGCAGCGGGCAAAACAGGTCCCCCTCTCCGGGAGGCAGTTCTGTACTCCCCCCCCTCCCCCCAGTCCCTGGAAGGAGACTGCAAATCCCGGATTTGTCGGAGATGAAAGGGCTGTCATCTCGGGTTTCAAGCACCTATGTCAAAACAGGAAGGCTCTACGGCTTAAGGAGACCTCCCAAAAGCTGCAGCTTTGGAAAACATTCAGAGGCAGAAGATTTCCCCCCCTAAAAAAAGAAGAACCTCTAAGCAGTGTTCCCTCTAAGCTGAGTTAGTGTGAGCTAGCTCACAGCCTGGCTCACATAGTCTTGTCTTAGCTCAGGAAGGAGGGCTCCAGAGCAAACTAATATATGCAGTAGCTAAATCGCTCGCTCACAACTTTAATGCCAGTAGTTCACAAAGTAGAATTTTTGCTCACAAGACTCCTCAGCTGAGAGAGAGCACTGCCTATAAGATCATTCCTCTTTTTGGAGACTGTCCTGTTTTTAGGCACTGGAGCCCGCTCTGTACTGCTAATCAACTCTGCAGGCCATTCCCCCCCACACACACACACACACTTCCTCCTAAGGAGCTCTGGGCCTGTAGTGGTCAGGAGTGTGGACTCTAATCTGGGAAAATTATTTGGCAGAGAATTCGACACTTTAATGATGGTCTGGGCCTGGCTGGGGCGATGGCACGCGTGCCCACAGAGAGGGCTCCGAGTGCCACCTCTGGCACCCGTGCCGTAGGTTCGCCACCACTGTCCTAGGCCAACATGACTGCTACGCAGGGTTCTCAGCTCCAGGTTGGGAAATTCCTGGGAAGTCTGGCGAGGACAGTTTGAGGAAGGGAAGGACCTTAGCAGAGAAGGACGCCACGGAGTCCACCCCTCCAAAGCATCCATTTCCCCCCCCCAGGGGAACTGGTGCCTGGAGACCAGTATTGTTTAATGTGCCAGAACTCCAGCCACAACTTGGAGGTCAGTCCAACCCTACCTGACAGGGCTGTTGTGAGGAGAAAATGGAAGGGAACAACGTAAGCCACTTGGGAGAGAGAGAGGTGGGGTATAAACGAAGTAATTAAATGTATTATTTTCCCCCGAAAGGGAAATCTCCCAAGGATTAGCATACAGGGTGGAATGAGACAATATTAACAATCGTAAATAACATTATTTATTCCTTAATGGCAGAAGTACATCTCTACTAGGAGGGCAGAGAAGCCAGCCTGGCATAATGGTTAAAATGTTGGACTAGGAGTTAGGAGACCTAGGTTCGAATCCCCACTCGTGCCATGGAGGTTTGCTGGGTGACCTTGGGACAGCCACACCACTCTCTGTCTAACCCACTTCACGGAAGAAGAAGAAGAAGAAACCTGGTGGAATTCTCCTACCTGGTGGAACGAGCTGCCGGTGGAGATCCGGGCCCTGCGGGACCTTGTACAGTTCCGCAGGGCCTGCAAGATGGAGCTCTTCCGCCAGGCTTTCGAGTAGGAGCCGCCGCCGCCACTATACCACCATCGTGACTTGACTTATCATCTACCCTGTTTCTGGGAGGGGGTAGATGTTGCCCGGATGAGGAACATCACCCCTGGCGCTCACGCTATTACAACATCGGCCGCCAATGAGGGACGTCATGCATCTTGGAAATTTAATGATTTGTAGAGCACCATTTTAGCTTGTATGTATTAATGTTTTAATGTAATCTATATTTTATTCCGGCGTTGCCGCTTGTTCGCCGCCCTGGGCCGCTTGGGTAGGGCGGGATATAAATCCCAAGTAAATAAATTTAAAAAAGAAGAAGAAGGAGAAGGAGGGTGGTAAACAGTGGGGTACCGCAAGGATCAGTACTCGGTCCAATGCTTTTTAACTTGTTCATTAATGATTTGGAGTTGGGAGTAAGCAGTGAAGTGGCTAAATTTGCTAATGATACAAAGTTGTTCATGGTGGTGCAAACCAGGGAGGATTGTAAGGCACTCCAAAGGGATCTGTCGAGGATGGGCGAGTGGGCATCAGCGTGGCAAATGGGGTTCAATGTGGCCAAGTGCAAGGTGATGCACATTGGAGCCAAGGAGAAGGAGGAGGAGAAGGAGAAGAGGAGGAGGGGGAGGAGGAGGAGGAGGAGGAGACTGGATTTATACCCCGCCCTTCACTTGGAGTCTCAGAGCAGCTTACAAACTCCTTTCCCTTCCCCTCCCCACAACAGACACCCTGTGAGGTAGGTGGGGCTGAGAGAGAGCTCTGACAGAAATGGCTCTTTTTCAAGGACAGCTGTGCCAGAACTATGGCTTGCCCAAGGTCATCCAGCAGCTGCGAGTGGAGGAGTGGGGAATCAAACTCGGTTCTCCCAGGTTAAAGTCATGCACTTAACCACTGCACCAAACTGGCTCACAGGATTGTTGTGATGGTACAATGCAGGGAAGAAGAACGGTGTAAGTCGCTTTGGGTCCCACTGGGGAGGAAAAGGCAAGACGTAAATCAAATCAAATAAAGAGGAGCTCGATTGTTTGTTCTTATTGGTTGCTTACTGAGATGCTGGCTTTTGAAGGATCGGAAAATGAACCAAAGGTTTTTCGAAAAATCAGGCCTTTGCAAAAAGAGACGCTGAGCGCTAAAAAAGAAAAACAGAAGTCTTGGGGGCACCTTAGAAACTACATTTTATTCCAGCAAAAGGGACCATAGACTGCATTCCACTTTGGCAGGTGCAACTGATGAAGTGAGCACGGATCCACCAAAGCTGTGGCTGAAATACACACACCTACCTAGTCTTTTAAGGCACCGCAAGGACGCCAGCTTATTTGTGCTGCAGTGGTTTAACACGCCTGAGAACAGATGGAAGGAGCTTTGGAGCGAGGCGGGGCATCCTTGGCCCAGAGGGGAGATTGCGGCCTTTAATCTCCTCCTCTCACCGATAAGCGTTGAAATGCAAAAGAAGGCAGAGTTTTGATAAAGGGGCACGGCAGGGCCCCCCCCCCCGCCCTGTCTGCCAGAGTGTCAAAAGTGGCACCGAGATAAAAGGATTCCCTGCTGGCCGGGCAGGAGGCCTTGGCCAGATCGCTCGCGATTAGAAGGGGAAGGAAGGCTGGGAGAGCCCCAGAAACTATTTATGGGGACCCAATTCTGACACTACAGCCGGAAGATGATCAAAGCCAGGGAGACGGAGCCAGGAATGCTGGATCCAAGGCCGGGGGAGGACTACGGCACTGAAGAGATCCCCGCTGGGCTTCCATGGAAAGCCCTAGAGCCATAAGGGGTCTTAGAGACCATCTAGCCCAACCCCCTGCTCCATGTCGGAAAGCCAGACCTACAAATTCCCCAGCAGAAGGCTGTCCAGTCTCTGCATGAAGACCTCCAGTGAGAATTCACACACACACACTCCCCACCCCCAGTAACTGGCTCCATGATCAAACTGTTCTCGCTCATAGGAATTTCTCCTAGATGTCCCCTTCACAGGGGGAAAGAGCTCCGTTGGGGAGGGGCTGTGGCTCAGCGGAAGGGCACCTGCTCAGAACATACGCATTTCACTGTTAAACTTCTTCAGGGGATCTTCTACAAGGCAGAATTTGAAAAACCCTAGGGATCTATAATAAACCCTAGGGATCTATGCTGCTGTTGTTGTTCAGTCGCTTTTTGGGAAAGCTTCACGGATCCCCCCCCCCGCCTACTGGGTGCGGCCATTTGTTTCTCCAGCATTAATGTATTTGACCCACAGAGCTCCCAGTGGGAGATCCGTGGAGCTTTCCCACCCCCTGAGTGACTTGGAGGAGACACGAATTACCTTGTGCCACAGGATCCCCTGGGGCTTTGGGCGCATGCAGCCAGTCCGGACCACTCTTGTCGGGGTGAGGATGTAGTCCACGGTCAGGTCGTGTTCACCCAGTAGCTCTTCTGGTATGTCCACTACCTACCCCGAGGAGCAAAAGAGAGACCAAGCTTACTGGAACAAATGCAAAAAAACCATACTTTCACTTTTTTAAAAAACAAAACAAAAACAAGATTTCCAGCCAGAAATGGCAAATATCACACTGCAAACAATGCATAATAAGTGAGTTCTAAACCAAATCAGGAGCTGCGGTGGCTCAAGTGGTTCAGACCCTGCAGGCTGTGGAAGGTCAGTAGTTCAGCAGTTCGAAACCCGGGTGCCGCATGACGGAGGGAGCTCCCGTCTCTCGTTCCAGCTCCTGCCAACCTAGCAGTTCGAAAGTAAGAAATTGCAAGTAGATAAACAGGTACCACTTTGGTGGGAAGGTCACAGCGTTCTGTGCGCCTTGGTGTTTAGTCATGCCGGCCACATGACCACGGAAACGTCTTCGGACAGCGCTGGCTCTTCGGCTTTGAAACGGAGATGAGCACCGCAACCCTAGAGTCCGACTCGACTGGCTTTCGAGCAAGGGAACCTTTACCTTAAACCAAATCAAGCCTGATCTCTCCCTAGAAGCTAAAATAGCTCAACTGAGGCTATCGGACTTTGATCACATTATGAAAAGACAAAGAGTCGCTGAAAAAGACAATAATGCTAGGAAAAGTTAAAAGGCAGCAGGAAAAGAGGAAGACCCAACATGAGATGGATTGCCTGTATAATGGAAGCCAAGGCCCTTGGTTTGCAAGACCTGAGCAAGGTTGTCAATGAGAGGACGTTTTGGAGGCTATTAATTCATAGGGTCAGGAGCTGCGGTGGCTCAAGTTAAGATGCTGAACTGCAGACTGGAAGGTCGGTAGTTCAGCAGTTCGAGACCCGAGTGTGCCACGTAACGGAGTGAGCTCCCGTCTCTCGTTCCAGCTCCTGCCAACCTAGCAGTTCGAAAGCAAGAAATTGCAAGTAGATAAATAGGTACCACTTCGGTGGGAAGGTCACAGCGTTCTGTGCGCCTTGGTGTTTAGTCATGCCGACCACATGACCACGGAAACATCTTCGGACAGCGCTGGCTCGTCGGCTTGGAAACGGAGATGAGCACCGCAACCCTAGAGTCGGATTCGACTGGCTTTCGAGCAAGGGAAACCTTTACCTTAATTCATAGGGTCGCCCTATGTCAGAAGCAACTCGACGGCTCTTAACACAAACACAAAACAATGCGTTGGATCCTGTCCCCCTGGTCCACTAGCGGAGGAGCGCTTTCCTTCGGGAGGAGCCCACCTGTCAGAAAAGACCCTGGAGTCACTCTCAGAGCTCTGAGATGGAAAACCTTCCTTGTTCCAGAGGCTGGCTTGCGGTTCTCTTTGGCCCCTATTAGTTTTCCCGCTTCCAGACATTTTGGTTTTCAAAGCAGCTGCTGAAAGCAACGTTTTCAGGCAGTGGGAGGGGAGGGGAGGCGAGGCACGGCCACCCCACCCATGATTTCCAAACAAGAGCAGGATTAAAAAAAAAATACACAGGGCCTTCTGTGGGTGCCAACCTGCAAACGGGCAAAACCAGCCACTTCCCTGTACAGTTGGGAGCCGCCACCACCAATGAAGAAACATCGGTCGGTAAAAGGGAGAGGGCCCTGGACCCTGAAAACTGCCATCAACAGCCTTAAAGAATACCGAATCCTGCAGGGACATCCGATTAACACCGAGAGCTGACTGCGATCAGAGAATGTTCGACACTGGCCGCTGCCGCTATATGACTATTAAGAACCACGAGCATAAGAATGTAAGAACATAAGAGGAGCCAATGTTGGATCAGGCCAAAGGCCCATCCAGTCCAACACTCTGTATCACACAGTGGCCAGAAATACCAGGTGCCACCAGGAGGTCCACCAGTGGGGCCAGGACATTAGAAGCCCTCCCGCTGTTGGGCATTATTTTTGCGGACACGTGCGTTGTGTATGAGTTTCCCTGTACGTAAGAAACCAACGGCAACTCACCAAACCTAA
>NW_015177089.1:152980-171243 GCF_001447785.1 Gekko japonicus | reverse complement strand
TTTCAACACTTTTTTATTGAAGTATTAAAAATGCATACAACTGTTAAAGTAAGATAGAACCACTTCAATTTTAACAAAAAATAGTTAGTACTAATAACAACATAATCTATACATCAATCATCAAGAACAAATATACAGTCAACATTTAACTAATCTCAATATTGTACTGGATATCTTTATATTTTGGAGAAGAAATTTTTTTAGCAATAAATCAGGTAAATATTAATCTTTGACAGACCTTTTAACACTACTTTTCACTATGTAGATTGTTGACCTATTATAATTTAAACTTATCTGTAATAGGGTATATTCCCTTTTGAAGCCGTCGATGCTTGTAGCCGCCGCCACCTCCTGCAGCAGTGAATTCCAAGTGTTAATCACTCCTTGGGTGAAGAAGGACTTCCTTGTATCCGTTCTAACCCGACCGCTCAGCAATTTCATGGAGTGCCCACAAGGAGTTCTTGTATTGTGAGAACTTTATTATGATTTTATATTTGTCTTAACCACAACTATGTTTAAATGTAAACCACTCGGGAGAACGTTCGACACTGGCCGCTACCGCTATATGACTATTAAGAGCCACGAGCACTTTATAATTATTTTATATTTGCCTTAACCACAACTATGTTTTAATGTAAACCAATCGGGAGGTGGTGGATGCTCCGCTGGACGTTTTCAAGCGGAGGCTGGACGACCATCTTTCAAGTATGTTGTCGGTATGTAGGGCTATCTTTCGGCTATGCTCGTGCAGAGTGCAGGGGGTTGGACTGGATGACCTGCAAGGTCCCTTCCAACTCTACATTCTATGATTCTATGCATCTGTTTTTATGTGAGCCGCCTGAGCCAGCTTCGGCCAGGGCGGGGCAAAAAAATCTGGAAGATAAATAAATAAATAAAATACACGTGCTTTCTCGGTTGTGGCTCCCATTTTGTGGAGCGGCCTGCCTGAGGGGGGTCAGGATGGGTCCCCCTCTACCGGCTTTCCCCAAACTATGCAAAGCTGATAGAACCAGGGGGGCAGCTGCGTTGGCCTGAAGCAGCAGAACATGTTTTGAGACCAGTGGCACCCAAGTCCAGCGGCACCTCTAAGACCAACAAGGTTTTATTCAAGGTATAAGCTTTCATGGGCATGCACACTTCTTCAGAGACATGCACACAAAAGCTTATATCTTCGTGCACGCACATGAAGCTTATACCTCGAATAAAACTTCATTGGTCTTCAGGGCACTATTGGACTCAAGCTTTGTGATGCAAAACTGAATTATTCAAGAGGGCTTTTCTGCGCAGGCAATAGCAAGGAGCTGCGGTGGCTCAAGTGGTTAAGACGCTGAACTGCAGGCTGTGGAAGGTCGGTAGTTCAGCAGTTCGAGACCCGGGTGCCGCATGACGGAGTGAGCTCCCGTCTCTAGTTCCAGCTCCTGCCAACCTAGCAGTTCGAAAGCAAGAAATTGCAAGTAGATAAATAGGTACCGCTTTGGTGGGAAGGTAACAGCGTTCCGTGCGCCTTGGTGTTTAGTCATGCCGGCCACATGACCACGGAAACGTCTTCGGACAGCGCTGGCTATTCGGCTTGGAAACTGAGATGAGCACCGCAACCCTAGAGTCGGACTCGACTGGCTTTCGAGCAAGGGAACCTTTACCTTTACCTAATAGGGTTGCACTGTACAAAACGATTCACAAAGTTTCTTGTCTAAATGATTAAGGACTGCGGTCTACACTACTGTGTTCAGCTTGCTGGAAGTGGGACCCTACAATGTGATTTTTGTG
Source organism: Gekko japonicus (assembly GCF_001447785.1). Classification (NCBI taxonomy): domain Eukaryota; kingdom Metazoa; phylum Chordata; class Lepidosauria; order Squamata; family Gekkonidae; genus Gekko; species Gekko japonicus. The sequence continues at coordinate 169,476 of NW_015177089.1, read as the reverse complement.
TTCTTTAATGTGCCATGGGAATATTTATGCTTTGCTGCAGTTCTGTCTTTTGGATTTCTGGAAGGTTCAAGACTCCTACAACCCAAATCCTATTTCAAATGCTCAAATGTCCCATCTTGTTGACTGTATTGACTCTGTATAATCTGCCTTGAGTCGCAGTGAGAAAGATGGGACTATAAATGATGGGAGTTGGCTTTGGCTGGAAGGGCAGGGTAGAAATCTGATAATATAAATAAAATCAATCAATCAATCAATCAATATGTTTGCTTCCCAGAGCATGTTACAGCCAATGCTCCCTCTAAGCTGTGGAGTCTTGTGAGCAAAAATTCTACACTTGAGCGACTGGCATTGAAGTTGTGAGTGAGCGGTTTGGCTACTGCATAAACTAGTTTGCTCTGGAGCCACATCCTTCCTGAGCCAAGACAAAAATGTGTGAGACGGAGGCTAAAAAACTGTGAGCGAGCTCACGCCAACTCAGCTTAGAGGGAACACTGGTTAAAGGTAAAGGTTTCCTTGCTCGAAAGCCAGTCGAATCTGACTAGAGGGTTGCGGTGCTCATCTCCGTTTCCAAGCCGACGAGCCAGCGCTGTCCGAAGACGTTTCCGTGGTCATGTGGCCGGCATGACTAAACACCAAGGCGCACAGAACACTGTTACCTTCCCACAAAAATTGGTACCTATTTATCTACTTGCAATTTCTTGCTTTCGAACTGCTAGGTTGGCAGGAGCTGGAACTAGAGATGGGAGCTCACTCCATCATGCGGCACACTCGGGTCTCGAACTGTTGAACTACCGACCTTCCACAGCCTGCAGTTCAGCGTCTTAACCCCTTGAGCCACCGCAGCTCCGAACACTGGTTACAGCCATCCAAATTAGCTTTCTCTTAGCCTGGAAACTGGGCCGCATTGCTCAGTTCAGATGGCGCCCTCTGTCCAGCTGTCTCTGCCTCCGGGAAGCCAGCCACCCATAGCTCAGTGGCGGAGCCTCTTCTTGGCATGCAGAAGGCCCCAGGTTCAATCCCCGGCATCACCACTTAAAGGACCTGGCAACAGGTGATGCGAAAGACCCTTTTCTGCCCGAGACCCTGGAGAGCCGCTGCCAGTCTGAGTAGCCAGTCCTGAGTCGGATGGACCCACTGGTCCGATTCAGTAGAAGGCAGCTTCACGCGTTCGTGTGCGGTATGATCATTACCTGGCAGTCGTGAACGGCCGTGACGACGACTGTGTCCTCTCTCACAGCTCCCATGGAGACCATCATGGCGTATTCCATGTCCGCAAAGCCTTCCCCTTTCCCGATTCGCCAGCCTAAAGCGGGACACCGTAAAGAAGGAAGTGTGTGTGGGGGAAAGCTCTGCACGTGAGCAGAGGCATCGCCCCCTTACACATACTAGCGTGATGAGACAGAGCCAGAAAAGTGACTTGTTTCCCCCCAAAAAAACAATTTATTAGGACATAATAAAAAGTTAAACATATATCAAATTAGTTATCATACATCCTTTTCTACTATACCCCACTCCCTTCTGGCTTCCCACAGTGCTCCAACCTCCAGCCCATATCTTAGATTTTCTTTATATCTCCCTTTCTCGTTGTTCACAATCTATAGGTAACTTATATATTAACTAATAGTCTTATACATTTATCCTTATTCTATTATCATTTAGTTTTTAGTAACTATCAAAGCAAATCAAATTGGTCTTGACATCCCAGTATTTCTCTAAATATGCTTTAAAATCTTTCCAGTCTTCAAAAAATTCTTCCGCCTCCAAATTCTTAAGTTTCCTTGTCATTTTGTCCATTTCACCCATAAAGAGTAATTTCTTTATCCATTCCCCAATTTCAGGGACTCTGTCCTGTTTCCAAGCTTGAGCATACGTCATTCTGCAGAAAAGTGACTTGTGAACCACTGTCCTCTAGACCTGAGTTTGAACCCTCACCCCTACGGGCCACAAACCGGTCGTCCCAGAAGCTTCATGCCTGAGCAGGGATCAGGCCCATAGCCCTGGTGGAGCACAACGGGGAGACGCCCCCTCACGTGAGAGCCCCCCACCCAGAGGATGCCAGACCCGCCCCCAGCCAGGCTGAGATGGAGACGCTAACAGGAACAGCTATAAGGATTTAATTTCTTTCCTTCAAACCAATGGAATTCAGTACAGGTGGGCGATCCCCGAAGGTGTCATCTTTAAAATGAAAAATAAAAGCGAGAAGATTGACTCCATTTTTAAAGCCAAGGAATTATTGAGACGTCAGCTGGGATCGGGGGAAGAATCCAAAGACGAAGAGACTAAAGCAAGCGACTCTGCCACCTCTGGAACGGATGAGGACTCTGCGGTAGAAACGGGTGCGGGAGCAATGAGAGTTGCATACGATTTTAGAGATAGAAAACCGAAGTAAAGGCAGAAGGACTTTGAAAATCGCCTTTTGAAGTAAAGAAGATGCTCAGAAAGCTCTCTCATAACAACAAGAAGAAGAAGAGATTGGATTTATACCCCGCCCTTCACTACCCAAAGGTGTCTCAGAGCGACTTACAAACTCCTTTCCCTTCCCCTCCCCACAACAGACACCCTGTGAGGTGGGTGGGGCTGAGACAGCTCTGACAGAAACTGCTCTTTTTCAAGGACAGCTCTGACAGAGCTTGTGACTGACCCAAGGTCACATCAGCAGGTGCAAGTGGAGGAGTGGAGAATCAAACCCGGTTCTCCCGGATTAGAGTCCGCGCACTTAACCACTACACCAAACTGGCTCTCAACACCAAACTGGCTCTCAACAACTAACATATTAACACTGAAGCTGCGAAAAACAAGAACTTTACAAGTATATTGTTTTACTAACACTAATTACTACCATTAAGTTTAACACGGATATGATCTCCTCCTCTTGGGTTTTTAGTTAGTGTGGGTATCTTTTCTTTATCCATAGTTGCAGTCCCCCTTCCTTTATTCCTTTGTAGTTATATAGTCTTATGAAAAAATAATAAAAATATCCCTTTGGGGGTTTAAAAAAAAAAGAAAAAGAGAGAAGCTAACAGGAATGGCAGACCACTTTCACCACCAACAGCTCAGCCAACTGCAGGAGCATGGGGGGGGAGATTTTCAAAGAGCAGCTGGGGTTGCCGGGTCTTACCTTGCTGCTGGCGGGAGGGGGGGAGAGATGGAGTCTTCCGGGAGTGGAGGGCAGGGTGACATCGCTGTATGCAACGTCCCTGATGTGATGACGTCATCCAGAAGTGATATCATCACCTCGGGGACATCGAGGGCAGCAGAGTCTTCCCGACATGATCGTGTTTTTCCTTTTCTCTCTCTTAAGATTTTTTTTAAAAAAAATTCTTTTCTCTGCTGCATACGGGAACAGCTAGGGCCGTGAGCTAGGTCTCCTCTGGGGAAAGAGGAGGAGTGTGGGTGGGGGTGCACACTCTCTTTTCCCCACTAGGTCTATATCTGTCTCTTCTAGAACTCGTGTCAAACAGAAGGAAGCTCCCTGCCCCAGGGAAACTACAGTTTTGGCACTTTTTTGCACACTTGGCCATGGGAAGGGTTTTTTTTTCCCCCTTTCTGTCGCTCCAGGTTGTTTAAGAGGCTGAGTTGGAGGCTAACTAGGGTTGATGGCCCAAGACAGCCTGATCTTGTTGGATCTCGGAAGCAGGGGTCATTTCGTAGAAAAAGAGGTGCAGGAGCTCATTAGCATAACTTATTAGCATTACTTATTTGCATATGCCACACCGCCTTAAAATCACCGGAAGTGTGTCAGAAGGCAACACCCACCGCTCAGGCTCCACTGCGCTGTTTGGGATTGCTAGCTATTGGGGGGGGGGGGGGGGGGCTTTGCAACTTACCTGGCTGCTTCTTGCTCTGGCTGAGGGCTGCTGGGAGCAGGGGGCGGGGCTTGTTACATGTGCCCGCCCCCTGGGCTCCTTACTGCCGAAGCACCGCTCCGGTGCGCTCCCACAGGAAATGACCCCTGCTCGGAAGCAAGGGTCGGCCCAGGCGAGTACTTGGGCCCTCAGCCTCTGTGAAGCTTTGCCCTGAGATCGGAGCTGGCTACTGGGTGGGAATAAAAGCAGCAGTGGAAGCTCAAAGGCCTGCAGCAGGCCGGGCTTTATATATTTATTTATTTGATTTTTTATTCCACCCTCCCCAAAGCGGGCTCAGGGTGGATCACAACAAACAGAGGTTACGAAAAAATTACATTACATTGAAATAAGCACATGTGTGTGTCAGTTCCCTTCTCGTAGGGAGCCAAAACGGCCATGTTCCCTCCCTCCGTCCCTTGCCCTGGATCGCTCAGCATCGCCCTCGGCCTGGCTGGCTGCCAGCTGCTCCTCCAGGTCCTGGATAGTTTTAGCAGATTTCTGCTTCACTTGGGCCAGTCCATCTTTGGTCCCATGGTTTAGCTGGATTCTGACTAGATGAAGGCGCCTAGTTTTCCGTTTGAAAAGTCCTTAGACATACTCGTGATTCCAGCTCTAAGACTTTTATTCGGAAAGAACAAGACAAAGTAGCCGGCTCGCAGGTCGGCTTATATGCCCCAAGGAAAACTGTTGGGTATTACAAGTTGAAAACACCCAGTATATCTGGGGTTAAATGTTTGTTTATGCTACTCACAGGAAGTCACATGTTTCTCATGTAACCAATGTTCTTTAGATGTAGGAAGCCCGGGAATTTTCTCCCTGATCTAGGGATTTGATTGGGACTAAAGTGTCAAGGTGTATTACCATTTTATGGCTTCTCTTCCCGTCTTTGTTTGGTGTTCTGAAGAAGAAGAAGAGTAGCCATACTATCTCTCTCTTCTAGTTTTGTCTCTGTAGAGTAAGGATGTAGCAGGTTATGCTCTGTTGTTATTTTAATCCCAGTTACCCTTCCCATGCTAGAATTTAGTAAAAACTTTATATTTTAATCACACATGGACTCTCAGTCTGAACTGTTTTACTTTGGCTCTGGCTGGACTATCTTAGCTCTGCTAAAGACCATTTTTTCAATATCTCACTATCACCCAACAAAAACACACCCCCACACACCCGACACCCGTGAATGGTCTATCTACAGTGATTAGATTAAACCTAGGTACCCTAGGTTCCCGAATGGCCGAGAACTAGGATCCAAATGTCTATTATGTTCGGGAGCGAAGCTCAGGTACTTCAACTGGCCGCGTGCGGAACCGGACGAACCTGGATCGTGCACATGGCTGGGTCAGGACACAACACAGTTCTTCTTTCAGGTTTCGATGACGGGCCTTCATTTTCAGCATCTCCTGCTCCCCAGCTCTGAACAGCGAGGCCCAGGACCTCTGCCTGCACCAGCCCAAAGTGTTCTCTAAAAGTCTCACTCTCTGATCGTCCCGCGGGTGCTGTTCCATGTCTGTTGCATTCCCGCTTCTCCTGCTGAGAGAATTTTTGTTCTCTTCCTCGTAGCAGAAATGTTGGAGCTCTAGAAGTCCACCAGCACCTCAGTCATGACTCATGACAGAGTTAACGGAGGATGTTAGTTCTAAACTGGATGTTCGGACAAGCCGCCTGGCCTCAGGTCACTCTGCTGAGCAAGGAATTCGAATCCATTCCCGTTAGCTTCTCCATCTCAGCCTGGCAGGCCTGTTGACTGGAGCAGGAATTTTTTTTGGGGGGGGGCAACAAGGGCCCAGAGTGACATAGCCCCTTTCGGTGACGTCACCCCTCCACACACCCCCTCTGCTCTCCCCTCCAGCTCAGCGGGCATGCAGGTGGGAAGAACCAGGCGAGGCTGCGCGGCGGCTGCCCCCTACCTGCTTCCTCTGCCCTGAGGGCAGCACCCCCCAAAAAATTTGCCCCTCCCTGGCCTGTCCCCCTCCCCACCCACCACGGAGGGCAACCTCAGTGAGCAGCCGCCGCCGCCCCTCTCCCTGTTTGTCGGCAAGCTGGAGAAGAAGCAGGGCTCCTTCCAGTGGCCCTTTTTCGCCGCTGCCCCCTACAAAAAAACGGCCCCTCCCTCCCAACATTTTCTGGCCACGGGCCTGACGGGGATTTGAATCCGGGTCTCGCCAGTCCCAAGCCAACCAGCCGGCTCATACATTTGTGCTCCGAGGAATGTGTCCTCTCCCCCCTGCCACGTACCTTTCTCAGAAACGGCCACGGATCCCACCACCACCAGGTCCACCAGCACATTTGCATCCAGCCCTACGGGTACGCTATAGTCCCTGACACCCTGAAAGGGGAACACAGCATGAGCAGGGAGAGCAAAGCGTTGGAGCCAGAACCCTCCCCTCTCCGGCCTGCTCTGAAAACAAAGCTCTTCTGTATCCACAGTAAGCTCTTGTGTCTAATCCCTGGCAACCTACCAGCCTGTCCTTTCGGTGAGTCTAAGGCAACTTCCGGCTGAAAGAAATCACATCTCAAATCTGACTTTGGTAATACAAGATTTCCCATGACACATGCTGGCTTTCTCCACGTGGGCACTAGAGGGCAGCAGAGTGCCACTTTCACTGTGTACAACACGGCTAGCCAGGAGACCAAAAGCAATCGATGCAACAGATGCTATTAATTTGGTCCAGAATTGTACGAACTGGCTGTCGTTTGCAGAGACCCAGACAGGGAAAAGGCACAGAAATATATGGATCAGGTCGAGAAAGGGCATAGCCATGAAATTCTTCTCTAGCTGCTCTTGTCGCCAGCTAGCACAACAAAGGCCGCTCCAAGAGGTATCCCTCTGTGGTTCCTGGACCCGGTTCAAGCTGAGAGCTGCCCTCCACCCAAATACGCTTTGCTGTAACTGAGGCCAGAAAGAAAAGAAGAGGAAGCACCTGCTACTGTGGCGAGAACTGCTGGCCTCAGCATCTTCCCCTGTATCCCAGACCTTTATTTTAAATCGCTGCAAGTTTTGGCTGGAAAGGGGTGTCAAAATACAACCAAAATAAACCTTCCCAAAGGTGTCCTTGGGAAGGAACGCAAGCAAGAAGGCCGGATTCCTCATCCCTCCCTCCCAGCCAGGTGCCTGATTCCTACCTGCGAGGTAGCACATTTTCTCAGGGTGTCTTTGGCTGCCCCCGGGGGAGGGACGATCCGGTTGAAGAGCCCCGTTCGCAGCCGCGGCGTCGGCACCAGGAGTGTTTTCCCAGCCTGTGAAAGATATAGGTCAGAAGGGCGATGCGTGAGGAACCAGAAAAGAGGGTGTAATGATTTCATATTCTGGTGTGTGTGTTTCTTTAAATGTTAAGTGTGACTGCAGTAATGTAAGGAGAGTGATAGAAGGAGACAAGTGTGATGTGATTGGCTGATGACTGAGAGTGTGGGAGGAGGGGTGTCTATGAGAGGATTATGTGTGTGAAGTTTGAAGGGAGAGCATAGTCTGTGTGACTATGGGAGTTTTTGAGTCTATTCTGTGTGAATAAGACAAAGAGTTCAGCATGTGTGGATATATATAGAGAGAGAGATTAGACTGAGTGTCTGCACCTGTCAAGAGTGGAGTTCTGGGAGTTTGAGAGACTATTTGTGACACCAAGCTTTGCCAGTTATATTTACAAGTTCCTTTCATCAGCAACAGTTCAAAATAACCAGAAAACTATTTTGTTCTTTATTAAGTAAATCATTTTTTGTTTAAACTTATCCCAGAAATAGTCCTTCCTCAGGGCCACATAGTCCTCCAAAGTGCCCAGACCCTAGGTCATTCTACCAAAAAAGAGAGATTTGGAATTTTTAAATCCTGGTGGCAGCAGAAATCTACCAAGTTTAGTTACACAGAGAGTGTCTAAAAGGCAAAACCATCTCCCCAATAACTGAGGGCACCACAGTGGGTTTCCTCCTTGACAGTGATTTACTCTGGGGGATAATCTGAGCTAGGCACCCCCAGGGTGGCGAGCCGGACGCCCCTGTCGAGAGAAAGGTCAGTTACCTGGAGCGCAGCCAGCCGGACTCCCTCCAGAGGTTTGTCGGGGTCCACCTTGACCTCCCTCGCTTTCTCAAACACCTCCCATTCTCGTATGCAGTGGTTCATCAGGAAAGACCCCTACGTCAAGAAAAACATCGGAAACGACATACTCACTTCCAGGGCTAAAAAGCGGATGTTCCTCTGCGGGGCGTCGGGGTTGACTTTAACTGTCCTGGCCCGTCGGAACTCCTGCAAATCCAGAAGCCTCGCGCAGGCCCGTGGGGCACCCTGTTTTGCCAAGAGGGATGGTGTCATGCCCCAACACATCCCTCAGTCAGATGTCTCCTTCACTAAGCCAACGACTACCTGAGCCAGGGTTCCCCAACACAGGGCCCGCGGGCACCGTGGAGCCCACCGGCAGCTTTCCTGGCTCCCACCAGGTGTTTTTAGAAATAGGTGGGGCCAAATGGGGCTCCTGTGCAGTTGGCTATTACCAGGGCTTTTTTTGTAGAAAAAGCCCAGCAGGAACTCATTAGCATAATAGGCCAAACCCCTGATAGTACAGCGCATTAGCATATTAGGCCACCCCCCCATGTTACCAGAAGTGTGGTCATCCAGCCACACCCACCTTTTGCTTCTTATTCTGTTTACCTTGTTTGTTATCAAAACCCAGGGCTTTTTGCATGTTAGGCCATAAACCCCTAATAGTAGCCAATCCGAATGAGTTTCTGCTGCTGGGTGTGGCCTATTATGCTAATGAGCTCCTGCTGGGCGTGGCCAACTCCGGAGCCAGCCGGAACTCCGTTCCTGTGCGTTCCTGCCCAAAAATAGCCCTGGCTATTACAGAGCTGATTGGCTGTACGAATCAAAGGAACCACACTGTTGTTTTATTCTCTCACTCTTTCCTAGTGTATTTTTTAAAATTAGTCCTCTTTGTTCTGGGCACTCGGGTTTCCTCTGTGGGTCTGTGTGTTGTGGTTGGCTCCACTTCCCATGGTGGGCATTCTGTGGTGGCGCCCACCACCGTGTCAGCATTCCAGAGGTGCCCACAGGCGCAAAAAGGTTGTGGACAGTGTTCCCTGTAAGCTGAGTTAGAGTGAGCTAGCTCACAATTTTTTAGCCTCCAGCTCACAGATTTTTGTCTTAGCTCAGCAAGGAGGGCTCCAGAGCAAACTAATCGATCCCATAGCCAAATCGCTCGCTCACAACTTTAATGCCACTATTTATGTTTTGGCGTGGTGTAGTGGTTAAGAGCGGAGGACTCTAATCTGGGAAAACCGTGTTTGATTCCCCACTCCTCCTCCACATGCAGCCAGTTGGGTGACCTTGGGTCACTCACAATTTCTCTCAGAGCTGTTCTTGAATAAGCAGTCCTTGAGAGAGCTCTCTCAGCCCCACCTACTCCACAGGGTGGTGTCTGTTGTGGGGACGGGAAAGGAGACTGTAAGCCACTCTGAGACTCCCTTGGGTAGTGAAGGGCAGGGTATAAAAACCAGCTCTCCTTCTTCATCTATCACAAGAGGTTTGTAAAGGTAGTATTTTTAAAATTTATTTATTTACACCATTTACAACCCACCCTTTCCCCCCCAGTGGGGACCCAAAGTGCCCTAGAGCATTCTCCTTTTCTCCATTTTACCTTCGCAACGACCCTGTGAGGGAGGTCAGGCTGGGACTGTGCAACCGGCCCAAGATCACCCAGCCAGCTTCCATAGCAGAGGGGGGATTCGAACCTGGATCCCCCAGACCCTAGCCCAACCTAACACCACCGCCTTTGGTGTTAATTTCTCTCTAACGTGGTTGGCTGCCTCTCACAGTACAAACTTATTTATCTGTTATCTTGTTTTTTGCCATCAAGTCTCAGCCGACTTATGGCGACCCCCAGGGGTCATTTCATAGAAAAAGAGGTGCAGGAGCTTATTAGCATAAATCATTAGGAGGAGAGGAGGAGGAGGAGGAGATTGGATTTATACCCCGCCCTTCACTACCCAAGGGAGTCTCAGAGCGGCTTACAAACTCCTTTCCCTTCCCACAACAGACACCCTGTGAGGTAGGAGGGGCTGAGAGAGCTCTGACACAGACTGCTCTTTTTCAAGAACAGCTCTGACAGAACTATGGCTTGCCCAAGGTCATCCAGCCAGGTGCAAGTGGAGGAGGAGTGGGGAATCAAACCCGGTTCTCCCAGATTAGAGTCCATGCACTTAGCCACAACACCAAACTGGCTCTTTAACTTATTTGCATATGCCACATGTGCAGATCTGTCCTAGCAGAGGAGGGAGAGCTTGTACCTGAATAAAACTTGGTCTTAAAGGCGCCACTGGACTGTTTTGGACCGGGGGGCCGGGAGGGCTCTGCAACTTGGGTGGCTGCTTCTTGCTCGGACTGAGGGCTGCTGGGAGCAGGGGGTGGGGCTTGTTGCATGTGCCCGCCCCCTGGGCTCCTTATTGCCAGAGCTCCACTCCTGTGCGCTCCTGCAGGAAATGACCCCTGGCGATCCCTCACAGGGTTTCCAAGGCAAGAGATGAGCAGAGGTGGTGTGCCGCTTCCTGCCTCTGTGTAGACCCATCCAAGCCCTAACCAGGGTCAACCCTGCTTAGCTTCTGAGATCTGATGAGATCAGGCTAGCCTGGGCCATCTAGGGCAAGGCAGATGAACAGTGGTGGTTTGCCATTGCTTGCCTCTGCAGAGCAACCCTGGGCTTCCTCGAGCAGGAGGAAGAGTGCTGTGTAACTCAGAAGCTTGCTTAGAGCATTTTACATCACTCAGTCCAAATGAAACTTTTGTCAGCCTTTCCCCCACATTTTGTGATGACAAAGAAAAAGGGTCAATCAGGGGGGGTCTTACATTCCTATTATTGTTATTCCTTAAGCATGCAGCTGTACCTTGAAATTAGGAATCCGGTGATGGACAGGTCTTGGGAAATCAGCTAAGTTACTGGCTTCCATGTAATCCCAAATTTTCTGTCGGATGTCCCACTTGGAAACTCCTTAAAAAGAGGATGAAAATCACAGGGTATCCATACCTACGTTGTTGTTTTTTGTTTGTTTGATAACTCATAATGGCCTTTCGCCCAAAGCAATAAAGACCTTCTGAACACAAGTGCTTTTTCTAAGTACAAGAATTTATTCCAATGCTTGAGTACTAAAACGGTAAAACAGGACTTTCACAGCACTACTGCCTTATCCTGCATCAGACCCTCGGTCCAGCAAGGTCAGAAATGAGCCCTCTATGACCTGCTTTTCCTTGTGTAATTAGACGCTCAAATTCTGTGCTAGACCTCTTAAGACCCTGTTGTATTATTGGGTCAGTAAGTAAGTAATAGGAGCTGCGGTGGCTCAAGTGGTGAAGACGCTGGACTGCAAGCTGTGGAAGGTCAGTAGTTCAGCAGTTCGAGACCCGAGTGTGCCGCATGACGGAGTGAGCTCCCGTCTCTAGTCCCAGCTCCTGCCAACCTAGCAGTTTGAAGGCAAGAAATTGCAAGTAGATCAATAGGGACCACTTCGGTGGGAAGGTCACAGCGTTCCGTGCGCCTTGGGGTTTAGTCATGCCGGCCACATGACCACGGAAACGTTTTCGGACAGCGCTGGCTCTTCGGCTTTGAAACAGAGATGAGCACCGCAACCCTAGAGTCAGATTCGACTGGCTTTCGAGCAAGGGAAACCTTTACCTGTGCCTTTTTAAGTAAGTAATTCTGGTTTTAACTGGGAATGTTTTTAAAATATTACTGCAATGCCACAAAGAAAGTTGGAGTATAAATGTTTAAATCAACCAATCGCAGAGTGGGGATCCAAACCGGGGTCTCTCAAGCCCTAGCCCAACACTGCAACCACCACACCACACTGGCTCTTGGGACCCTTCCCCTTCTTATCCTCACAACAACCCTGTAAGTTAGGCCACGCTGATACAGCTACTGGCCCAAGATCACCCAGAGACCTTCACGGCAGAATACGGATTTGAGCCTGGCTTTCTCATCCCCAGTCCTGCCGTGACATTCAACCCCTCAAAGCCCGCTGGACTAGTACCTGGGAGCCCTGGGTTCGAATCCCCACTCTGCCACGCGGAAGCTCGCTGGGTGACCTTGGGCCAATCACGCACTCTCAGCCTAACCCACCTCACAGGGTCGTCGTGAGGATAAAAGAGAGGGAAGATCTAACGCGCAGGGGGTCTCCATTGGGGTTTCCAGCTCTGGTTTGGGAAGTTACCGGAGATTTGGGGGTGGACCCTGGAGAGAGGGCAGCGGCAGCGTTTGGGAATGGGGACCCAGCAGGGTCCAATGCCACACTGTGCCCTCCCCAAGTGCCCGCCCTTTTCGCCAGGGGGACTGATCTATGCAGTCGGGAGGTCCGGTGTGATTCCGGAAGATCTCCAGCCGCCACCTGGAGATTGGCATCCCAGACAAGAGGGCGGGCCCGGCTGACCCCGCCCCTTCGCTGACCCCGCCCCGCGGCTCCTCTCGCCTTTCGTACCGGGGCTCAGGCGCGCCCCCGCGGCGCGCTCCATGCCTCCCCTCGCAGCCAGACACGGCCCAACAGCTTCCCTCTTGTAGCTCCGCCCCGTGCCTGCCCGGACGACGGCGGCCTATAGGGGCCAGAACACGCCGAGAGACCGGAACGCGCCGGAGGAGGAGCCCGGCAGCGGCTGAGGAGCTGATTGGCTGGTCCTAAGGGCTCCGCCCCGTCACCCAAGCCTGGTTGGGCGGAGGAGGAACGTGCGCGCGTCTTTCTCGCGCGCAGTCCCGGGAAGGCGTGAAATGCGGCTTTATCCCCCCGCAGAGGCCAGTCCGGTCTGCAAAGGCAGTGGCCGAAGAAGAGGGACGACGACCGACACCGGGGGACGGGGGGCAAATCATCCCAGGGCCGGGCGGGCCGGGCAGACCTTGCATTCAGAGACGATCTATGAACGAGGCTCGCGTCCTCCCGTTAAAGGCCTGCCGATTGGCAAAAACATCTGGGGATTCGAGCCCGCTCCAGCCGCTGCGTGCACGCGGGGCATGGTCCCCCTGAATGCATCGTCTGCGTGTCTCGGACTTCGGAGCCCCACTGCCTAACGTGCCCTACCCCCATGCCCAGATCAATGGAAAGCACGCTCATTCCAGTTCTCTCAGCTCTCGTTGTTGTTGTTCAGTCGCACCGTCGAATACGACTCTTCGTGACCCCATGGACCAGCTCCCCCCAGGTCCTCCTGTCTTCCGTTAGGGGCCCTTTAAAAAGTTATGGCCGCTGGGGTCGTTGCTGCTCTTGGCGGCAGCTGCAATGTCCGGGGGCAGGGCGAAACCACGGGATCCCTGAGCTCCTGGGGTGGTGGACTTGGACTCGTAGGGGCAAATTCCACCTCTGGTGTGTGATGACACCTGTGCAAGAGGTCATTCTGGCTCTCCCAGCTCTCGTTAGGGGCTCTTTAAAAAGTTATGGCTGCTGCTGCTCTCGGCGGCAGCTGCAATGGGGGGGGAAACGTTTCTGGCTGAGCCCCAGGGTGGTGGCCTTGGACTCGTAGGGGCAAATTCCACCTCTCCGTGTGATGTCCGAGAGGTCATTCTGGCTTCCTCAGCTCTCCTTAGGGGCTCTTTAAAAAGTTATGGCCACCGCGGCTGCCCCTGCTCTTGGTGGCAGCTGCAATGGCGCGGGGGCGTGGCCTTGGACTCCTAGGGGCAAATTCCACCTCTGGCGTGTGATGTCCAAGCGGGGTTGGTTCTATCCCCCCTTTAAAATAGCCAAATGATTAATCTGAGCTACGGTACTAAATTCCACTAGATGTCGCTGGTTTTTGCCGTTCCTAGAGCCTGGCAGTTTTTCCGGGGCAACTGTTAATTCCTCCTTTCGCCAGACGAGGGCAGCACAGTCCAGCGAGTGACTCTGAGTCGCCTGAAAGACTCCCGGAGGACGCTGGAGGGGCAAAGCGATAAGAATTTATTTATTTATTTGGTCGCCTCTTTTCGCGACAAAGAATGCGGTGACCGGCTATCACGACCGCCGAAGGCTCTGCGACACTTCGCGAGTTTTCAGAGAAATTAAGAAAGCGATGCAGCTAAAGGTAAATGCCATTCACGTTATGTAACGTTTTCTTCTTCTTTTAATTAAAGACACAATATATGGGGATCGGGCCATTTAAGCGCGAAGAAGCGTCCTGTATAACTCCAAAGCTTGCTTGCAGTATTTTAAAGTTTGAGGCACAAACCCTCGATTTCCGTTAGAGTAGCCCAATTTTGCACCGAGGCAATTAGATTTTGCGATTTGGGGGCGGCGGAATCAACAACCTCGAAGCAGAGATGTCTGAAGGGATGTTCCTAAAAAAAGATACATGTACATATATTTATTTAAATAGTCTGAAGCCCTAAATTAATAATATCAAGCCATAAACAAATAAGTGCGGCCGTTGTAGTCGAAGTGCTGTCGAAGAGGAGAGGAGGAGAAGTTTAGCAGGAGTCGAATCGGTCCCGAAATGGCGAGAGGAGTTCTATCTCTTCCTCATTCTTCAAGATACTTGGCTGCTCATCTGTTTTTTGAACACAGGACAAAATTCCCCTCTACCCGCGTGGTGGGTTTCATTTGCACAAATTCCCCGAACACGAAATCCGGCGTAAATCTTTGCGCAGCAGCTCTTTACATGAGAATCTATTCCGCCTCACTTTCAAGACAGACACGAGGATTATTTGCCGAAGGGAACAAACTAGTTTAGGGAAAGTGTATCTGGTCACTCCAACGCCGGCGTTCTTGGGGTGAATTTCCTGTTCCATTTTTCCTCGAGAATCTTCCTCGGACATTTTGCTTATCTTTCTTCGGAGGCCGATCGCTTTTCCGAGGAAGCTACAGAACAAAAACGAGAAACGGGCTTTTCCTCTCCCCTTTTTCTCAGGTTCTCCATCATGCGTTCTCTTTCCTTCAAAACGATGGGACATTAAGATCCGAAATTTCAAGAGATACACCTCTCGTCTCCCTCGTTGGAATCCAGACCAAAGTCTCTTCCAACGGGATTGTGGCGATTCTCTGGAGGTAGATCGTTCTTTGCACGTTTCACATCCGAGAATCGCATTCCCGTTTTCTTTCCTTTCCTAAATAAATCCATAAAGGAATCTCCTAACTCCACGGCAAATTTCTCCTTTACCTCCGGTGTTTCAGACTGCAACGTCCCCCCCTCCGCAGTAAAATCTATGGGGATCCGAATCCAATAAAGACTCGAATACTTCCTTTCTGGTCCTATATCATGTAATAAACCCATAACTATTGGAATAAGATTAGCGCACCAGATACACGGGAATCCGCTTTCTTGGAAGCGCTTTAGATTAAAGTCAGTGGCGCCGAGTCCAGGGTGGGGGTCTCAAAGAACCGGGGTGCGCAAACACCACCCTCCCCGGGGTGCGGTCGAGCCCAGAGAAAAAAGCAGTCAGGAGCGGGTCCCTCGAGATCTCTCTGTTCTCCCGAACCTTTGGGGTCTCTCGCTACGTCCCCGTTGCTTCCTGAACTTTTCTGGATCAACCCCCTCCCTTCCAACCCACCCTTTCCCCGAAACACCACCCAACGTCCTTCATTTAAAAAGTAAGACAAAATTTGCAAGACATAAGATCAATACAGGATAAAAGGAAATAGGAGGTTTGGGGGTGTTTTAACATTTAATCTCCTGTCAGATCTTTCGCAGCAAGTGTGCTTTGATGGGGGGACGGACGGGGGGAGGGAGAAAACGTGTGTGTGCGTTTGCATTTGTCCCGTTCTCGTTTGCCCCCGCAATTCTTTGGGAATGAGCCGACCCGGGGAAATTCAGAATCCCACACCTCAGCCCGCGGCTCGCGTCCCTCCTCACCCGACACTGATGACCTCTAATGGCATAATTAGAGAAATAATGAGCGGGGGGGGGATTGCAAAAGGAGCCAGATCCGTTGCCCGGGATACCCTTCCCCCCGGCCTGGAAGCGGGCGCCCAAACCCAGCGCGCCCTCCAGTTCTTGGTCTTGTCAAAAGCCGTCTCGAACCCCGACCGATTTTTTTTTCCTTCCCGGGGGTGAGACGAGAGACGCCGGCCGAGGTTGGAGGCTGGAGGTGTGGACGGGTCGGGTCTCTCGAGGTGTCAAGGAAGCCCCGCGTGGGACCTGGGGCGGGATTCGGGTTCCGGGGGAGAAGGCAGGCGGCTCGAGGGGCACGGAAGCAGCCCCCGGATCGCACGCGGAGCCCTCCAGGCTAAGGACCCGGGAAAGCAAACTGGGCTCGGGGTGGGGGGCAGTATTCCCTCTAAGCTGAGTTAGTGTGAGCTAGCTCACAGTTTTTTAGCCTCCGGCTCATGCATTTTTGCCTTAGCTCAGGAAGGATGGGGCTCCAGAGCAAACTAATTTAGGCAGTAGCCAAATCGCTCGCTCACAACTTTAATGCCGGTAGCTCACAAAGTAGAATTTTGGCTCATGGGACTCCACAGCTTAGAGGGAACATTGGTGGGGGGTGGGGGGGCGATGGTCCGCGTGTGCTGCAAGGCGCGCGTCACCCCTCGCCGCCCAATCGCGCCCGGTGCCTCGGAGCGAGTCGCAAAGGCGAGGAGACGAAGAGGGCTCCCGCTCCCTCGGGGTTCCTTGCGCTAAAAACGCACTCCCCGCACTCGAGTGGTGCAGAGAGGGGGTAACGCTCAACGGGGGCCCCCGGAACCCACCCCACCGGGCTGGCCCGGCCAGAAGCCCCCCGCTTCGCCTTCCCG
>NW_015177089.1:150595-152951 GCF_001447785.1 Gekko japonicus | reverse complement strand
CTTCGCCTTCCCGGCCGCCGCCGCCGCCCCCCGCTCGCCTCGCCCGGCCGCCCGGGCTTCCCCGATGTCACGTCCTCCGGCGCCTTCCCCCGGCCCTCCCATTGGCCCGGCCGCTGGCCCGGCGGGCCGCCATTGGCGCAAAGTTCGGGGCGGGGGCGTGGCCGTCGAGGAGTCTAAAAGGGCTCTTCGGGCAGGCAGGAAAAGTTTTGGAAGTGCGCGCAAAGTCCCGTCCGGGGAGTCGGGCCGTTCGTGGCGGGCGGCGGGGCCGGCGGGGGCCGCAGCATCGCAGCAGCAGCCGCTGAGAGCCGGCGCCGGAGCCGTTCCCGCGGAGCCGGAGTGGATGTCGGGGCGGCTTCTCCCCTCGCGGCCGCTGCGCTCTTGGCCCGCCGGACTGGGGCGGCGTCGCCTGGCGGAGCCGGCCAGCCTCTAGCGCCAGACGCTCGGCCCGTCTGGGGTTTTTTCCCCCCCCTCCCTCTCCCCCTTGCAAAAAAAAATCTTTTTCTCCCCTTTCTCCTCCTCCTCTCCCTGCGAGACTCCATTTCGCCTCGAGCCGGCTCGCCTTTCGGAGCGGCGCGGCGGGACGGAGGCGCGAATTCTTCCGACGGCGCTTCTGCACCGCGGCGGGAGGATGGAGCGAGCGTTTGGGCTTTAACCCGGCCGGTACTGCGTTCGCTCGCTCGGAGGGCCTCGGAGAGCCGGCTACTTCGCCCCCCCTTCCTCCTCCTCCCGGCCCCCCTCCCGCTCGCCTCCCGGACTCGCGCTCGGCCCTCGCGACGGGGCGGGAGGAGACCCGATCCGCCATGCAGGCCCGCTACTCGGTGTCGGACCCCAACGCCCTGGGGGTGGTGCCCTACCTCAGCGAGCAGAACTACTACCGGGCGGCGGCGGCGGGCACCTACGGCGGCATGGCGGGCTCCATGGGGGTCTACTCGGGCCACGCCGAGCAGTACCGTACGGGCCGTACCCGGGGGCCCCGTCGGCGCCGGCGCCCAAGGACCTGGTGAAGCCGCCCTACTCGTACATCGCGCTCATCACCATGGCCATCCAGAACGCGCCCGACAAGAAGATCACGCTCAACGGCATCTACCAGTTCATCATGGAGCGCTTCCCCTTCTACCGCGAGAACAAGCAGGGCTGGCAGAACTCCATCCGCCACAACCTCTCGCTCAACGAGTGCTTCGTCAAGGTGCCCCGCGACGACAAGAAGCCCGGCAAGGGCAGCTACTGGACCCTCGACCCGGACTCCTACAACATGTTCGAGAACGGCTCCTTCCTCCGCCGCCGACGCCGCTTCAAGAAGAAGGACGTCGCCAAGGACAAGGACGAGCGGAGCCTCAAGGAGCCGGCCGCCAAGGCGCCCGAGGCCGCCAAGGAGGCGCCCGCGGGCCACGCCAACGCCAACGCCGCCCCGCCGGAGAAGAAGGTCGTCATCAAGAGCGAGGCGGCCTCGCCGGACTTGCCGGTCATCACCAAGGTGGAGACGCTCAGCCCGGAGAGCGGCCGGGCGCTGCAGGACAGCCCACGGAGCGTGGCCTCCACGCCGTTGGCCTCCACCGAGGCCTCCCTGCCTGGCGACCCCCACCACCCGGGCGCCCCCAACGGAGGGAGAGGAAGCCGAGCTTTGGGGCATGCGCAATGCCTACTAAAGGGGGGAGGGGTGGGGAATGAAGGCCCCGGTTACGGCGGGTGAGAGAGGAGCAGGCAGCGGGGGAGGGGGAATGAGGAGAGGCGCATGAGTGAGCCGCCAAGGGGGGGAGGGTGATGGGATGGGGTGAGCCCTGCCCAGCGTAGAGAGGCGGTAGTGGGGCTGGGGTAGCAAGGGGCCCCGTGGCTGAGAAGGGGCGGGAAGACCGGCGAGCGCTGCAGCAGGGACCCGCCTTCTCCACAGTGAGTACAGGAACGAGCCCAGCAGGTGCAAGCGGCCGGGGCACGGGGTGGGTAGGGGTGAGGGATGTGACCTGGGCCAGGTCGGCGAGGGATCCGCTGAGTCACCTGCCGGGGGTCTGCCTCGGGTGCGCGGTGGGGGTGCGGCCTGGAAGTCCCCTCTCCTCTCCCGGTGCTGCCTGCCTGGCCCCGGAGCTGGAGGTTGCGCCTTCCTGGCTGGCGTGGTCGCCGTGTTAATGCTCGGCCTCTATGTAGCCCGGCGACGTTCAAAGCGCGTCTCTTCACCTACCCGCCCACCACAGTCCTCGGTCCTGTCAGGCACCTCGCATACTATGAGAGGCGGGTGGCCTTCTTCTCTTTTTTTGGCAAAAAAACCCCGCACCTGGGCCTTGGTGATCCCCCCCCGCTCTGATGCGAGGCCGGGCACAGCCGCCCGGACCTCGCATCGGGTGGTGGTGGGGAATCAGCAAGG
>NW_015177089.1:136461-150418 GCF_001447785.1 Gekko japonicus | reverse complement strand
CCCGCAGCCCCAAGTCCGGACGCTCGGACTCCCCCCCGGGGAAACCGTCCCGGACACAGACAGCGCATTTTTTAATTCTCCTTCTCATTATGGTTCCTGAAAGGACTTTGCTCTTGACGACCTCGCTCCCCTCCGGCTCCAGCCCTCCGGGAAAGATGGCTCGTTATCCCGCCGGCGCCCTTTTGCGCAGACCTTTATTGGGTGCCCGCCCTGCGCTCGGGTGCCCGCGGGCGCCCTGGCGCACAGCCGCACGACCGAGCCCTCGGGGAGCGCCGGCCGACCAGCGGAGAAGGATTCTTTGCCTGGGTCTTAGAAGGTAATAGTCGGGCTCCGTTCCAATCAGTGGAGGGGTTTTTTGCCATTGACTCCAGTGAGGGGGGAAGGGTTGCGTGTGCGTGCGTGGATTGCTACCCTAATAAAAGGCGCAGTCCGGGCTCGTGCCAATCGATGCCAGCTTTGCCATTGGTGTCTAAGGTGATGTAGATTGGACGCTTTAAAAAGAAAGGAGAGGTCCGACTCCGTTTTGGAAAAGTGTTTCCTTTTTTTCTCTCTTCCCTGCACAGACTTCTTGATAGGCAAGGACTTGTTTTAAAGTGTAAATTGATATATAGTAATTTATTTTTTAAATCTGTAGTTGAATCTTTTGGACCAAACAGCAGAAAGTGTTCTCTCTTCTCTCCTCCACAACTGAGTTTAAATATGACCTAAAACGCTGGGTTGTGTTTTTTTTTCTCCTCCATTATATACGAAAAAGGGAAAGTGTATTAATCTTATTTTATCGTTTATCTTTTTTTGTCGAAGATATTCTTAAGTTACTGACTTGTTTGTTTATTAATAAATTACCATTCAATTGGACTGAGATCTGGATACTTGAATCCCTCTTCTTTTTTAAAAAAAATAATAATAATAAACTTGACAATTTAACAACATGGATGTTAGGACTTCTAGTTCCAAGATGCAAATCTTCTAAAAATTATTCTGGACAAGGTGGCCCACCGTCACCCTGATTTACAAACCGCTTAAGCCATAGCTATGGAACTGAAATTTATGTACCAGTCCTTAAAAATACTTATAAATTAATGCAGTCGATTTAAGGCGATCCCCCGCCGGCGTGTGGTCCCTGAACTTCGGTGTGGCTAGAAATGGCTGGAAACCAAGGGCTTCGATTCAACTGACCTATTGATTGAGATGTGTGGATTTATTTTTGTAACGGCTAACTCTTAACTGTTCAGCCCAAATAACAACAACACAAGAGTAGTAGTAGTAGTAGTAGTAGTAGTAGTAGGAGGAGGAGGAGGAGGAGGAGGAGGAGGTAGTGTTGCCAGGAGGACTGGAGTTACCGAGCCAACACTTTTGGCCAGCAACACATACATTGGAGCAGAAAAGTATTTCAGTAGAGGATCCATGTATGAAGCTGATCATAGGAGGTGTGTCACTAAAGTAATTGAAAAAAGGGAGCCCACCGATTCCCCCTGCAAATGAATGCATATATTTTACGTGGAAGTCTCCGGCAACCCATTTAAACTCATCCTTAACTACTAAGCCTGGCACTGGATCTTTGCGACTTCAGTATCTCCGATGACTGGGCAGATTTAAACGAAAGCGTGCGCACTCCATGTGCGTTCTAAAGTCACCTGGATCCCTCATTTTAAAATGAAAGTTTAGGGATTTTTTTTTTTAAGGCTTCTTTCTTTTCCTCTCTAAAATGGTTTTAGGGTTTTTCAAGGGAGTGATTCTTAGTTGGGAAGATTTCCCCCCCCCCCTCTGAGAATGCCATTTATACCCTTTCCCATTTTCCCTCTGAGTCTCTTTTAAAACAGAAGAAATCCCTTTGGGGGTGAAGCCAGTAGCGCAAAGGTGTGACGTCTGTCAACGGAGGAAGCGCACCTTCGGGGCAATTCTCCAGGAGGTTTTGAGGGGGGCGGGTTGGGAACACCTCCCCGGCTCTGTAAATAACCAAGAAAATGCACTCCAGCCTTTTATCTGCGCCGGATCGGCCCTGCTGTCAGGAGAGAGGCTTTTCTCCCCGCGTGCCTCCGGTGCGCATTTTGGAGAGCCGGCAGTCTCCTCTCGGGCGCTCTTATCTCAGGCAACACTTAGCCGTAATTGGCGCCCCGATTGTTAAAAGGCCGCAAACAGTAAACAAACCCAGGCTTATTTAATTAAAACCTTATTAGAGTAGTCTTCTGAAGCAGGGAAGGTCCCGGTTGCCTTTTCGCTTAGCTGCGTTTCTGGATTTTATTTGTTGCCCGAAATGATTTCATTTCGCGCGATTGCAAATACGGCCGTGGTTTCTTTTGCCGTTTGTTTTTTTTGTGTTTTAAACGTTTCGCTTTTGCTTCTTCTGACTCAGAAGCGAGCCCCCCCCCCCCACACACACACCTGAGTTTCATGGGATCGTACTCCCATGAAAAACCTGCAAAGGACTGCAAGCCCTCTTAGGCATTAACCTTCTGATAAGGAAGCGAACGCCGAGGGGACGCCGGGGACAAAGTTGAATATTGAGAATGAGCCCATCTGGGTGGGTTTCTGTGCTTTCCTTCTCACGGGCTTGCCTTATCTCCTGACAACTGGTTGTTCGGAGCTTTACGTTTCAGTTTGTTAGAGCCTCAGTCCATAAATCAGGAGAGCTGGCGAGAGCGTTGAAATCGACTGGGGACTTCCACAGTCAGAGCCACATTTCAGCTTAGATGAGCAAATCTACAGAATGAAACAGGGCCCGGCTGGATGGCAAATAATCGGCCTTGTTCCTCGAACGCTGGCAACTCACGGTGTGTCACGAGTCCATCGGTAAAAATAATCTGAACCCGTGAGATCCCGAACATTTTAACAAGAGGACCCCTCCCGTTGAACGGAATGGAACATTTTTCGTAGTAGGGAGGCTCAGGATCTTGGGGACACAACCAATGCTCCCTCTAAGCTGTGGAGTCTTGTGAGCAAAAATTCCACTTTGTGAGCTACTGGCATTAAAGTTGTGAGCGAGCGATTTGGCTACTGCATAAATGAGTTTGCTCTGGAGCCATCCCTTCCTGAGCTAAGACAAAAATGTGTGAGCTGGAGGCTAAAAAACCGTGAGCTCGCTCACACGAACTCAGCTTAGAGGGAACACTGGGCACAACTGTGAATTCTGCCTGGGGGGTGGAGAGTGCAGCCCGAGGGTCTTGACATTAGAGAGAGATCCTGACGTTCTGTGGAATTTCCTCCAATCGGATCCTCTCCCTGTTTATTTCTGCGTGTATTGGGGGGGTGGGGGGCTGGTCCCGTGACAACTTTTTTTAAAAAAAAATATTAGCTTATATTTTATAGTTCTAATTAGACGTGTTACAATAAAGCATCCGGACACGTGGATGCCTGAAGCGCCAAACCTATCGAAAACCGAATGGGCGTTTTGAAGAACCATCGAGGACAATGCGAGGGATAAGTAGTTTGCCCCTCTCTTTCGCATGGACAACTCACTTTCACAGACGCTACATAACGCAGTTTCAATCCGCTTCAGCAGCCTTTTGCAAGCGGATTTTGCCGTTTCACGCAGTAAAATCCGCTTGCAAAGTGCATCGGAAATGGATCGAAAGCGCATTATTTAGTTGCGTGTGGAAGCGTTTAGTCGTGATTTGACTGTAGCTGGGTTGTGCTCTTCGCCCACTACAAGCGTCAGAAAGGGGAGGGAACTGGAGGAGCGAAAGAATTGGGGGTGGGGTGGAGTACATTGTTTCAGCCGTATTTATTTATTTAATTTTTAAATGAAAATGTTTCTGGTCAGAGCAAAGGCAGCCGAAATTGCTCAGAATTCTCTGGAATTGCTTCCCCTTCCCTCTGCTTTTGTGGGAGACGAGATGCTCGATTGTGTGGACCTTAGAGGCCTGATCCGTTAAGAATCTCTTGTGTGCGATTTACCCACACACCCCACTGGAAATCCTTGGTTTCCCAGAAGGTCATAAACCGAGATCTTAAGAACTGTTTTTATCTGGGCTCGCTCTAGCTCCGGCTTTGATAATTGCTTGTTTGGTCCTTTCTCTCTCGCTCTCTCTAGGGATAGGAAGGCGGAGGGGGGGCGGGAAACGGGGACAGCTTTTGGGGGCGCTGGTTGTTTCATGGTTTCTTTGATTCCTCACTGGCAAAAGGGGCTTCTTGCTTCCCAAAAGCACATCGCCGGTTTCTCCGTGGGATCAGAGGCCCCGACAAAAGACATAGACTGGGGGAGGGGGTAGAGTGGAGGAAGAGCAGGGAAGGTCCTAACTAACCTTCAGCGGGCTGAACCAAGCGAGTGGGCCTGAATGGATCGGCGCCCAAGCCGCGCCACAATTCGGACCTTTGCATTGCTTAACTCTGAAGTGAGGTTCACTTGTGGCCAGTGGGAGTTTCTTCCAGATAAGAGTGCGGATGATTACCGTCTCAGAGCCTTTGGACAGGCCCGGGGCACTTACACTCGGGAGTGAGTCCCACTAAAGTCTGCGCGGGCCTTACTTTCAAAGGAAATCCGTCAGGATCTGTCCGTAGGCCGCCTGGTGCGCTCCAGGCTTCAGCGCTGAGCGGTTGAAATCAGCTTCCTCACAGTCGTGGGGGAACGTTCTTGAGTGCAAGGCGAAGAAGACCTGGGTATGCTTACTTGGGAGTAACATATCCTAGTGCGTACAGGAGGACTCCTAAATTTGCACGGGATCGGGCTCTGTTGCAGCAGCACCTAAAGGGGGTTTGTTTGTAGGAATAGGCCGGAAGTTCCCTTGGATTTGTAGGGTCTTCTCAGGGAAGGTGTTCGGGATCGGGGCAGTGCTAGTCACATATTCTAGTGCGTACAGGAGGACTCCTAAACTTGCACGGGATCGAGGCCTGTTGCAATAGCACCTAAAGGGGCTTTGTTTGTCGGGATTTCCCTTGGATTTGTAGGGTCTTCTCAGTGAAGGTGTTCGGGATCGGGGCAGTGCTAGTTTTGCCTTTGGGTGTGTGTGTGTTTGTGCCTGGCTGTGGCCTAGCCGCAGATATCTTCGGTTGGTTTCCAAGGCTCCCTCTCAACTGTGGAGTCCTGTGAGCGAAAACTCTGCTTTGTGAGCGACTGGGATTAAAGTTGTGAGCGAGCGATTTGGCTACTGCATACATGAGTTTGCTCTGGAGCCCTCCTTCCGGAGGCTAAAAAACTGTGAGCTAGCTTGCGCCAACTCAGCTTAGAGGGAACACTGGAAGAAGCTCCTCCTAGTAGGAAGGACCTACACAAAGCGATGTCTCCCCCGTTTCCTTCCAGTCGAAAGCAGCGACAACTGGGTCTCTATTTGTTTTTTTATCAACACATTCTGGAAGTCCCTGGCCCAAAGAGCATCCGGCTGTCCTCAACCAGAGCCAGGGACAACTGGGTCTCTAGGAAGTGCGGCCTGGCCTCCCCAGACCCCACTCCCGCGACTAATATGGCCGGCAAACCGGTCACTCGTCTCTTCTCTGCCTGGGCTCTAATGCGGCTGATGAAGAGGCCACCGACTGTTCGCAGAAAGACTTGCTGGTCTTCAAGACTGCTTTGCTTTTTTTCCGCTGGGTCGAGTCACTTACCTGCTCACACACTGTTCCCTACTCGAGATTCAGCGCTGGGCTTGGAGCCCTTTTAGAGGGGTGTATCTCTAGACTCGTGTGAGGAGGAGGAGGAGGAGGAGGAGGGAAAGGGAGGCCTGCCAGCCACAGGTAGACCTGCTGGTGGGCAGTGTTCCCTCTAGGCTGAGTGAGTGTGAGCTAGCTCACAGTTTTTTAGCCTCTGGCCCACGCATTTTTGTCTCCGCTCAGGAAGGAGGGCTCCAGAGCCAACTGATTTATGCAGGAGCCAAATTGTTTGCTCACAGCTCTAATGCCAGTAGCTCACAAAGTAGAAGTTTTGCTCACAGGACTCCACAGCTTAGAGGGAGCATTGCTGGTGGGCCTTGTCACTCCTCCGACCCTCTGACGGGGAAAGAGGAGGGGGCAGAAGCAGAAAGGGACCGTTCTCCTGGAAGGGAGACTTTCGAGAGAGCCCTCTCTTGAGCGCGTGACGTTGGGGACCTCCGGAGACAATATTAAGGGGGAGAAAAGCATTCCCACACCAAAGGGCGGGTGGGGAGGAGGAAGAGGAGGGAACCAGTGTTCGAAGTGGTGCCTCCAAAAGCAATGTTCCCTCTAAGCTGTGGAGTCTTGTGAGCAAAAATTCTACTTTGCGAGCGACTGCCATTAAAGTTGTGAGCGAGCAATTGGGCTGCTGCATGAATCAGTTTGCTCTGGAGCCCTCCTTCCTGAGCGGAGACAAAAATGTGTGAGCCGGAGGCTAAAGAACTGTGAGCTGGCTCACACTAACTCAGCTTAGAGGGAACACTGCTCCAAAGCCGCTTTGGATCTTTGCTTTTCCTCGGACACATCCCGGGTGATCCCCGCAAGAATTCGTGTGGAGCGACTGGCTTGCAGGTGAGGAGGGCTCCGGCTGGAGCCCCCCCCCCGCCTGCTCCGGAGGAGTCCCACCTTAGCGTGGAGCAAATGGGGTTGCCGAAGGCTGTGCATGAATGGCTCCTTTGTGCTGCCAGGCCTTTGACGCACTCCAGGCCTCTCCGCCTCGACTTCTGGCCTGCCCGGGGTCCCGGGATAATAAAACGAGGCCGCCTCTTCCGCTCTCGACGCACCAAACGGCCCAGTGTGGAGGTGACCGGAGGGGGGGGGTTGTCTGTGTGGAGTGATCGGAGGCCCGTAGCTAGACAGTGAATCATGGCAAATTGGCACCGGCTCCAGCGGGCCGCGGGTGGGGGGCGCGAAGGGGACCGCGGCCTCTCCCAAAGCCCGGGCAGATCAGACCGAGATAAGAAACTGGGGAGACCGGTGGAGGGAGGGAGGGGGGAAGGGAGGGCAACCACCGGTCCACGGCCTGAGTCTCCGTCGGATGGAACGGCCTCCAGCGAAAGGCATCAGGCTGCGGAGGAGGCAGCGTCTCCACGGATGCTGAGCGCAGCAGACTCGGGAGTTCATTTATAGCTCGGGAAGGAAGGAAAAACGCGCGGGCCCTGCTGGGTTCGGGATGCTTGTCCGAGGCGGGGCTGCAGTGTTCCCTCTAAGCTGAGTTAGTGTGAGCGAGCTCACAGTTTTTTAGCCTCCGGCTCGCAGATTTTTGTCTCCGCTCAGGAAGGAGGGCTCCAGAGCAAACTGATTCGTGCAGCAGCCCAATGGCTCGCTCACAACTTTAATGCCAGCAGCTCACAAAGTAGAATTTCTGCTCACAGGACTCCACAGCTTAGAAGGAGCCTTGGCTGCGACCCATCTAAGGCAAGACCTACTTGGGAAGTGATTCCCTGGAAACTCAACCGAGACTTGGATCGGGTGCGCCGTAGGAATCTTTCCTACTAGAGCCACCAGGGTGGAATTACAGCTAGCTCCTGAAAGGAGATGGAGATATTGATTGAAGGTGGGGGTGGGGCGGGGGGCAGGCGCTCTCCTTTGACATCCTGAACTCGGTAGCCGACAGAGAAACTCATGAGAGGTTTTTCTTTTTAAAGCAGATTTGACTGTGCCTCTGTGTGTGTGTGTGTGTGTGTGTGTGTGTGTGTGATAGAGAGAGAGAGAGATCCCAAATGTGAGATCAAAATGTAGCTGAGAAGGTTCTCTAATACGATTTAGCATCTCTCTTTTCAAAACTGGGTTGTGGATGGGCCTAGTCAATGGCACGGAGAGGAAGGATGATAAGAGTCCCTTCAGACAACTTTTGGGCTGCTTTTGAGCCTTCGGTTTCCAAACCGCAAGGCACAATCCGTTTTAAGCAGTGCCTACCAGAAAATAACATACAAGGAAAGTATGTAGAACTGGGGGGGGGGGATGGGGACCCCAGGAATTTAAAACAGCGCCCTTCTCTTTTTTTCCTTAATCACCACCACTTACTAGTTTTCCTAGGTGAGGGATAAGGTAGGTAACGATGCAGATGAGCTCTGATTGGAATTTAAATAGGTTTCCTTTGGTGGGCTTCCGTAGAGCCAAATCGGCTTAAATCCAGGCTTCTTTTGCCTGACCCTGGTTTTGCCTGGCGGCAAACCTCTGCCCTATTGTAACGTGGCACAACATCCATAGGAATCCTGAGCATGTTTATTCAGAAGTAAATGCATCGGGAGTTCAATGGGTCTTACTTTCGTGTAAATGTACATAGGACTGCAGCTTCCACTTGGGGTGGGAGTTTAAAAAAACCCCAAAACGAAATAACAACAAAACACTACCTGGCATCCATATCTTCCACCACAGAAAACGTACTTTTGGCAGATACCTGCTGTAAATTTTAAACACCCTCACCGAGAAGTAAACACCGTTAAATTGCTTTATAATAAGTTTATAGGCTTGAATAAAACTCAGTTGGCCTTGAAGCGGCCAGTGGACTCAAACTTTGTCTTGCTGCTTCAGAACAACATGGCTACCCCACTGGAATCTAACTCCTGGGTTAGTAAACTAAGTCTAGGGCAACGTGACAAGTTAAAAGGAGATATCAACCGATTCAAGCATTGTTAATGAGTTTCTTCCTTAGCCTTTTCAGGCCGAAGCCTCACCTCACAAATCTGCTTCGAAGTTTATCAGTAGATATCTTCACATTTACATTTTATAAATACAGAAAGGAATCTGTCCTTTTCTGATTCAGCATGATATTTAGAACGTATTTAGAATATTCCTCACGAGAAACCCTCCCCCCAACCCAGATGGTGAATTCAAAGGCTTCCTGTGCTGTTAGAAATCTGGTGGATTCCATCCTGTTCATTTTATAATTTCAACCGAGGAAAAACGGAAAACAAAAACCTGTGTCTTCCTTGTGCTCTTTTCAGCCTCAAGCTTTTTCTTTGTGAAATGTTATTTTTTTATCAGAAACACCTTTTTTCATACTGGGTGTTGTCTGATTCAGTTAGCATTGTTATTACATAGTGGTGGAGAATTATCTTTCTCACCTAAACGTAAAGCACACAAAGAGGCTTGAGTGATATTGTTACAATAGGCCACACAAGGAGTGTATATATAGTATGCCTTCACAGAATAAGATAAAAGATACAAAATGTGTGCCTGTGTGTACGCTGTTAACATTTCCATGCATATGCCCATTCAAATGGTTTCTTTTTGTGTGTGTGTTGCTAACTGGGGGGGGGGGGGATGTCCTGCCCCTTTAATAGAGGCTTAATGGGATGTTACTTACCAGGTGATGTTGTTTACCTCTAGGCCATAAAAAAAACCCCAACCAGTTGCCCATTCCCACACATCAAGCCTTTGTCCCTATATTTTTTCCCCTCTAGCCTGAGCAGCTGTAAAACCCCCCACACTGGGGGATTTTGTCTCATCTGCAACATTTGTTTTAACTTTTGAAACAGGCTTTGAAGAGGTCTTGATTTCCCTATAAATGAAATATAATAATGTTGTCTGCACCTCCCTTCCCGCACACAACTATTATTTTAAAAAACAGCACATGCAGAGGTTTCTCTGTGTGTGGGGGGGGGGAACAGGAGTCTCACTTTTCATATTTACGGAACTTTGGCCCATTCTTTTCCGAGGAGCTCCGAATTTCTGAAACTTGGGGGGGGGCGGGGAGAAAAGAGTGACCGGTTCACAGTCCCAACTCGGGATCCTAAAGGTGTGAGAAGCTGACGCTTTCCGCCTATGGGATGTTTTCACCTTTGCTTTTACTGGAAAAGCAGCCAGGGCAGGAAAAGAGTGATGGCCCTCCGGGGAGCCGGAATGACCACAGTCCAAAAGCTCATTTGCTCCGGGTCGCCTCTGTCCCAAGTCAGCTGAGCCAGGAGCGCTTGGGCTGAACCTGGGGGTGGGGGGCGCCTCGCAGCCTCCCCATCTCAGCCCCCCTCTCTCAAGCCCCTTGTAAGGCGGCTGTGCGCACAAGCGCTCTCCCGAGCGCCCAAAAGCAGACCTTTTGGGGAAGACAGTCCCACGGATGCCAGGGCCCAGAGAACTGCGGCCTGAAGTCCCGGGCCAGTTTTCTTCCTCCGGGCCGTCCGTCGGCCTCCCGCCCGGGCGCTTCCAGGCGGAGATGGACGGCGCGTCCCCCTTCCCATCAAAGCGGGCCAGGAAGGACTCCGGCGCGCAATCAGGGCAGCCGACCGAGACGGAGGCGGAGGTCGGCTCAGAGGATGTCCCCGGTCGCGGCCCTCCAGGGGAGGACGTCGGAGGAGCCTAATGGGCGATTGTCTTTTATCTTAATGAAGCGGACCCTCATTTAGTGAAACAATAGCCAAATGCCCCCGGTGGGAGGAAGAGGCGCGAGTTCACCGAGGAGGAAATGATGGGGGGGGGGAGATGTCGTCGGGGGCCCGAAATAGGCCAGCTCGGGCGAAAGCGGCCTTCTCTGCGCTCCTGCTGGGCCCGAAAGTGGTCTCTGGCTGCTCCCGCACAGAGGCAGAAATCCGGCGGGAAAGAGGGGGAGGGAGAGAGTAATCCCGGCGGAGAAAGAGCTGGCGAGCAGCCCCCCACCTCCACCTCCCCCCCTACCTATTTGAGTGATCAGGGGAGGAAAAGGGACGCAGTGTTCCCTCTAAGCTGAGTTAGTGTGAGCCAGCTCACAGTCTTTTAGCCTCCGGCTCACACATTTTTGCCCTAGCTCAGGAAGGAGGGCTCCAGAGCAGACTGATTTATGCAGCAGCCAAATCACTCGCGCACAACTTTAGTGCCAGGAGCTCACAAAGTAGAATTTTTGCTCACAGGACTCCACAGCTTAGAGGGAACATAAGGGAGTTGTTTGGGAGCGGCCCATTAGGGAAGACGAATGCGGAAAGGAGTCCAGCGCCCAGACCCCCACCCCACCCCTTTCACCATCACGCTTACCTGGAAGCCAGCCCCACGAAGAGTGTGTGACTCACCAAAGCTCCTCCCCTGCCACACATTTGGTTAGTTTTTTAAGGTGCTCCTGGACTCTTGCTTTTTGCTGAACTGCAGGCCGTGGAAGGTCGGTAGTTCAGCAGTTCGAGACCCGAGTGTGCCGCATGACGGAGTGAGCTCCCGTCTCTAGTTCCAGCTCCTGCCAACCCAGCAGTTCGAAAGCAAGAAATTGCAAGTAGATAAATAGGTACCGCTTCAATGGGAAGGGAACAGCGTTCCGTGCGCCTCGGTGTTTAGTCATGCCGGCCACATGACCACGGAAACGTCTTCGGACAGCGCTGGCTCTTTGGCTTTGAAACGGAGATGAGCACCGCAACCCTAGAGTCGGATTCGACTGGCTTTCGAGCAAGGGGACCTTTACCTTTACAGACAGGCTAACACGGCTACCCGTCTTAATCTGTCTTCATTGACTTACTTCTAGGTCTGTTTAGATTCTTAACCCCCCTTAGCCTGTTAACCTCCCCATCCACAAACCAGCTAAGGCGGAGAGTTTGAGAAATCCTAACGGGTCGGTGCCAGGACTTAGAACGTGCCGCTTTAGAAATCTGTTCGTTGAAATCGCTCTACACAGAATACGCTTGCAGGCTTTCTTCCTACGGCATGCGGGACGGTCTTTTCCTTTCTTTTTAAAGGCTCTGCCGGCCAGGCGATGATGAAGAACGTGAGGCAAAAAAGAGGGAAGGAGGCGGCGAGCCTTTGCGCCCCTCGGTAGCTATTGTGAGGAGGGGTCCCGGGGAAAATCGCGGCATCGGGGCAAGGGTCGCTCCTTTCCGGGATGGGCCGTTCAAAGCCCGAATGTTCCCTCTAAGCTATGGAGTCTTGTGAGCAAAAATTCTACTTTGTGAGCCACTGGCATTAAAGTTGTGAGCGAGCAATTTGGATACTGCATAAATTAGTTTGCTCTGGAGCCATTTTTCCTGAGCTAAGACAAAAATTTGAGAGCTGGAGGCTAAAAAACCGTGAGCTAGCTCACACGAACTCAGCTTAGAGGGAACACCGGCCACGACGCAGCCGGGCTTTTCCAGCGAAGTACCAAACACGCCTGCTGTAGTGGTTTGGTCCTCGATAGGATTTGCGTGCATGTTCCCCCTCGGAGAAAAGTCTGTTGGCTCAGAAGGTCCCCCGAAATGCAGAGCTTTTTATTAATTATTATTTATTTCAAAGCCTCTGTCAGCCAGCCGATGAACATCCAAGTTGGTGCCCATGCGAGTCGCAGCCCTCCAGGTCCCGATCCTGCAAACAGTCGGCTGTGAATTCGGATTTGGGGCCTGCCGGCCGTCTCAGTGGCTGACTCTGGATGGAAAGGCCCAGATCCTCACACCGCTTTTGGCTGGGAGTGAAACTCCGGCGACAGAGGACAGTGCTTGGCTCCTGGGGTCCCGTTTAGAAGCTGTTTAACCGGGGAGCGCAGGAGCGCGGAAGGCTGGGCCTCGCTCTTCCTTAGGCGGCTCCCCCCAAATCTTCTCTGCCTCTTCTGTTTCAAACCGCCCGCCCCCCCGAATCTGGCGCTTTATTTCTGCTGGCCTCCCGCTGCAGCCTCCTGCAGTGTTATCGGGCGTAGGAAGAGGGGGAAGGGGGCAAGAAGGCCCTCGCAGCAGTTCCCTTCCTAGGGAATAACGAGAGGGGTGGTCTCGGCAACTGGTCCCCAACGCAGTTCAGCCGCAGCCTGAAGAACTCTGCCTCTTCGGGGCTTGGTCGGCCCTTGCCCGGGGAGGATTGCAGGGGGGTTAGGACGCCTTCCAAGCCAGCCTCCTCCTCCAGCGCCTGGAATCCATGAAGCTTTTTTTCCCCCGCTGGAAGTCCCGGATTTCGGACCGGAGCGCAGATTTAGGGGCGGCCAGTGTGCCCTCTAGACCGAGTCAGTGTGTGCTAGCCGACAGTTCGTTAGCCTCCGGCTCACACGTTGTTGTCCTAGCCAACGTTCCCTCTAAGCCGTGGAGTCTTATGAGCGAAAACTCTACTTTGTGAGCTACTGGCATGAAAGCTGTGAGCGAGCAATTTGGCTACTGCCTAAGTTAGTTTTGCTCTGGAGCCCTCCTTCCTGAGCTAAGACAAAAACTCTGTGAGCGACTGGCAATTAAAGTTGTGAGCAGGCGATTAGGCTGCTGCATGAATTAGTGTGTTCTGGAGCCCCATCCCTTCCCGAGCGAAGGCAAAAATGGGTGAGCCGGAGGCTAAAAAACTGTGAGCTGGCTCACGCTAACTCAGCTTAGAGGGAACATTGTAGGGGCCCATAACCCTGCGAGATTTGCCCGGGAAGGAGCAAAGATAGCGGGTGGGGGTGGGTGGGAGGGGGTGGGGGTGCTGCTGGTGGTGGTCAATGTTCCCTCTAAGCTGTGGAGTCTTGTGAGCAAAAATTCTGCTTTGTGAGCTCCTGGCATTAAAGCTGTGAGCGAGCGATTTGGCTACTGCCTAAATCAGCTTGCTCTGGAGCCCTTCCCAAGCGTAGACAAAAATGTGTGAGCCGGAGGCTAAAAAACTGTGAGCTAGCTCACACTAACTCAGCTTAGAGGGAACACTGGTGGTGGTGGGGATTTTGTACTTGGCTATGTGCGCGTCCCCCCTCCCCCCCAGCACTGTTCCCTCTAAGCTGAGTGAGTGTGAGCTAGCTCACAGTTTTTTAGCCTCTGGCTCACATATTTTTGTCTTAGCTCGGGATGGGATGGCTCCAGAGCAAACTAATCTATGCACTTGCTCACAACTTTAATGCCAGTAGCTCACAAAGTAGAATTTTTGCTCACAAGACTTAGAGGGAACATTGCCCCCCAGTCTCCTTTCTTGCTTTGCAAACGGGACACGGTCGGGGCGGACTTCTCATCCTTCCTACGACGCCTTGTGTGTGAGGGGGGAGGACTGGAAGAGCAGGGGAGAAAGACAAGGGGGGGGCGGGACTGTAGGCCCAGCCGAGGGGGGCTCTCCTTACCGCCGCCCGCCTGGCGATGGAAACGGATGGTCTCTTGCTCTCTCTCGCTCTCCCCTTTGGCCCCCCTAAGCGAAGGCATCTGACTCGACCTGGGTGGGCAGGAGGGAGCAATTTGCGAGGCGAGGGAGCCGGCCTTACCTGCCAGGGACTTTCACCTGACCTTTCGCCGGGGAGGTTGGAGGGGGCGGTGGGGAG
>NW_015177089.1:135404-136340 GCF_001447785.1 Gekko japonicus | reverse complement strand
TTCCCTCCCTCCTCCCCCCACCCACCCCGGGGGAGAAAGCAGGAAAACCAACACATTTGGAGCCATTCACTCTTCAGAGTCGGTGGCTTTTTGCGCCTGGTGGAACTGCGCCTGCCCCCAAGCGGGTAACCCCTCCCCTCCCCCCGGCCGGTTGGGGAAAAGCAGACATTTGAAAAAATATATATATATCCCCTGCAAACTAGAACACGCAGTCCTCAACAATGTTCCCCCTAAGCTATGGAGTCTGGTGAGCAAAAATTCTACTTTGTGAGCGACCGGCATGAAAGTTGTGAGCGAGCGATTTGGCTACTGCATCAGTTAGTCTGCTCTGGAGCCCTCCTTCCTGAGCTAAGACAAAAATGTGGGAGCTGGAGGCTAATGGAGGCTAAAAAACTGTGAGCTAGCTCACACTGACTCATCTTAGAGGGAACACTGGCTCCTCAGCAAGGAAGATTTTAGACACCAAGAATATATCAAGGATCTTGCTGTCGATTGCCTTCTAGTTTCCCGGGGATTTTTTATTTTTTTTGGAAAAACAAGAAACACAAATAAATAGCTTTTTTTGGAGGGGGGAGGCAGCAACGTCTTTAAAACGCCCTGAAACAGTCTTCAGGCAGCGGTCCCAAAAGAGCGCCGCGGAGGGGGGGGGGAAAGCGCCGTCTAACTCGAGCGGATCCGGACTATCACAGCCGGGTTGAGTCCAGCGTTCCCTCTAAGCCGAGTGAGTGTGAGCCAGCTCACGGTTTGTTGGCCTCCGGCTCACAGAGTTTCGTCTCAGCTCAGGAAGGAGGGCTCCGCGGCAGCCTGATTTACGCAGGAGTCCAATCGCTCGCTCACAGCTTTCATGCCAGGAGCTCACAAAGTAGAACTTTTTGCTCACAAGACTCCGCAGCTTAGAGGGAGCATTGGTTGAGTCTGACGACTGGGGGTGGGGGG
>NW_015177089.1:133496-134906 GCF_001447785.1 Gekko japonicus | reverse complement strand
AAAATCAGTGTTCCCTCTAAGCTGAGTTAGTGTGAGCTGGCTCACGATTTTTTTAGCCTCCAGCTCACACATTTTTGTCTCCGCTCAGGAAGGAGGGCTCCAGAGCAAACTAATTGATGCAGTAGCACAAATGGCTCGCTCACAACTTCAATGCCAGGAGCTCACAAAGTAGAATTGTTGCTCACAGGACTCCACAGCTTAGAGGGAACACTCGGGATCTTGGCTTCCCTGAAGGACACCAGGAGCCCGTACGCGCGGCATTAAAAGATGGGTCAAGTCGAGGCTGGGAAGCTCCAACGCCCGGGCAGAGACAGCGAGAAAGAGTGCGGCACTTTCCCTGTTCCCACGAGCCGATTCCTTCCAATGACCTGCATTCCTCAAGTACCTCTTTCTTAAATTAAAAGAGTCAAAATAGTAATAAACATCATATAAAAGGCATCTTGAAGGGGGGGAGACCCTTCTGGTTCTTTCTTGCCCCCAACAGAGACAGTGAAGCCCTCAGGGGTGAGAAGGGCGGTCCAAAGGGAGGCAGGGGAAGTGTGGGTAGGAGAGAGAGAGGCCCCCTCCAAGCAGGGTTCCCTCGAAGCTGAGTCAGTGTGAGCTAAAAAGGTAAAGGTTTCCCTTGCTCGAAAGCCAGTCGAGTCCGACTCTAGGGTTGCGGTGCTCATCTCCGTTTCCAAGCCGAAGAGCCAGCGCTGTCCGAAGACGTTTCCGTGGTCATGTGGCCGGCATGACTAAACACCGAGGCGCACGGAACACTGTTCCCTTCCCACCGAAGTGGTCCCTATTTATCTACTTGCAATTTCTTGCTTTCGAACTGCTAGCTCACAGCTTTTTGTCTTGGCTCAGGAGCCAACTAACTGATGCAGCAGCCCAATCGCTGGCTTACGACTTTAATTGCCAGGAGGTCACAGAGTAGAATTTTTGCTCACAGGACCCCAACGCTTAGAAGGGAGCTTCGCCTCCACCGTGGCTTCGGCCTCCTGTTCACCTCCCCTCCCCAAGCCGCGGCGCTCTTGTCTGCCCGCCTTCGCCAGTCAAAACGCCGCGCGGTGTTTGTGTGTTTGGGGCGGGCTGTTGTGTCTGGAGGAGGCTTGGCAGGGCAGCCAGGTCGAGCAGCAGAATCCAATCCCAGGCGGGGGCGGGGGGCGGCTCTTGGGAGGCAGCGGGGCTCTCCTGACACTCGGCAACGTGAGGAAGCCTGAGTAGGCCAGATCAGAACCCGGCTCGACGATGGTTAGGATGGTTTCATTAATCCGGAATAAAAACCCGACGCCTTTTGCTCCAGTGTCCACACTGCTCCCCCCCCCCATCCTGCGCACTTTCACCCAAACTAAATCTTGCTTTCCAGCCTTCTCTCTCCACGTGGCTCCGGGAAGGGGGCGAAGCTGTGTCTCTGGGCCAAAGAGA
>NW_015177089.1:130584-133469 GCF_001447785.1 Gekko japonicus | reverse complement strand
TCGTCTCCAAAGCGGACCTCCTCCTTCCGAGAGGGAACCATCACTCCCAGCAATGCCCCCTCTAACCTAAGATGTGGAGCCCTGTGAGCAAAGATTCTACTCTGTGAGCGACTGGCATTAAAGCTGTGAGCCACACGACAATCTGGAGACTGTTTTTGATTCTATAGGCTTGTCGATGGGTCTTTGACCGTAATAAACTGATTGATTGATTGATTGCTGTGAGCCAGCGATTGGGCTGCTGCATCAACTAGTCTGCTCTGGAGCCCTCCCTTCCTGAGCCAAGGCAACAACGTGTGAGCCAGAGGCTAAACCACTGTGAGCTGGCTCACACTAACTCAGCTTAGAGGGAACCCTGCGGGCCCCAAGGAAGGCAGGTGGCCGGGAGGAGGCCCAACGTGATCGTCAGCGCCGGGCTGGGGGGGGGTCACCGGGCCGCAGCTCCCCTCTCCCCCCTCGAATGGCTCACACGAACTCAGCTTAGAGGGAACCCTGCGGCCCGAGGAAGGCAGGTCGCCGGGAGGAGGCCCAATGTGATTGTCAGCACCGGGCTGGGGGGGAGTCACTGGGCCGCAGCTCCCCTCTCCCCCCTCGAACTGTTGTTATTTTCATCCCAGTCACCTTTCCCATGCTAGAATTGAGTAAAAACTTTATATTTTAATCACACATGGACTCTCAGTCTGAATTATTTTACTCTGGCTCTGCTGGGCTATCTTATCTCTGCTAAATACTATTTTTCAATATCTCACTATCACCCAACAAGGGGGGATCCGGAACGGGCTTCCTTGCCCTCTTACTCCCCCGCCCCGGTCGCCCGAAAGTTGGCTTCTCCACCCGAGGCCAGAAGAGACTTTCCAGCGGGCCAGGCGGCCTGAGAAGGGACGCAAAGACCTGGCTCGCTCCGGTTCGGGGCAGCCGGCTGGGCAGGAGGGGAATTCGACAACTGCAGCCTCACATGCAAAAGCAAGCCAAGGGCAGCAGGCCCCAGATCCCTGCCCCCACCCCGGGCTCCGAGGGCCCCAGGCCAGGGCCTCTTCTTTCGCCGGTATTTCTCGTCCAGATAGGAGGGGTAAGAAAACCAGAAGGGCAACTCTGTAACCCACCCGTTATACATGCAAACCTTTGTGGGAAAGACAGAAAAGGTTGTAGACTCAACGGCCACTGAGAACCTATCCAGGCGCTACAAGGGGAAACATCAGGGAGCTCAAGTCGTGAAAGCTGCATGCGATCTGCGACGGCTTTTGCATAAAATCAGGGGTGAGTCCCCTCCCCCCCGTCCCCCTCCAGTGTTCCCTCTAAGCTGAGTTAGTGTGAGCTAGCTCACCATTTCTTAGCCTCCAGTTAACACATTTTCGCCTTCGCTCAGGAAGGAGGCCTCCAGAGCAAACTGATTTATGCAGCAGCCAAATCGCTCGCTCACGACTTTAATGCCAGTAGCTCACAAAGTAGAATTTTGCTCACAAGACTTAGAGGGAACATTGGCTTCCCTCCCCGCATTTTGAGCAATACTTTTGAAGCTGAGTGTGGGTAACTGGGGGTGGGGGTGGTCGGGATTCATCTCCCAAGGATACCTCTGGCGCAACTGGCACTGGGCCCACGGCTGGACCGCCCAAGGCTTCAGGGCGCGACCCCCAGATCTGCTCCCGCGCCACTCCCAGTCGCCTCCCTTTCCATTCCTGGTCTTTGGTGGACTTCCTCTTCCGCAACTCCCGCTCATTCCCAGGGGAGAAGGGTGGGTGGGGGGCAGTTGTGCTCGAAGGACCACTTTCCTCAAGTGATGCACACGAATCATGCCGGCTTCACCGCAAGGGGGGAAAAGGCCAGAAAAGGACCGGTGATCTGGAAAAGGGACACTCAGCCACACCAGTCCCACCGCAGGGGGCCTTCCAGCGAGGGATGGAAGTCATCCGGGTCTTTGTTGCCACACCCTCCGGGCCCCAAAGTGGCCATCTCACAGACTCGGTATTCCCTCTAAGCTGAGTGAGTGTGAGCTAGCTCACAGGTTTTTAGCCTCCGGCTCACACATGTTGGTCTTAGCTCAGGAAGGATGGCTCCAGAGGAAACTGATTTACGCAGCAGCAGCCAAATTGCTCGCTCACATCTTTAATGCCAGTAGCTCACCAAGAAGAATCTTTGCTCACAAGACTCCACAGCTTAGAGGGAACATTGCTCACCGTCCACTTTAATTGCAGGTAAGCAGAACAGGTCCGTGCTCTGCTTCCTTGAAGAGAGAAATGCGTCTACCTTGGCGCAGAGGGGTTGGCAACACTGGTTCCCAGAAACGTGGAGGCAGAGGATGTTGACTCAGTGGGAACTCCCTCATCGGAATCCATCGGACTGTGGCACCCGGTTCTAACGCACAGGCCCGACCCTAAAGGCCTCTATTTGGAAACGGCGTTACTGTAAAGAGTGATTAACACTTGGAATTCACTGCCACATGAGGTGGTGGCGGCTACAAGCATGGATGGCTTCAAAAGGGAATTAGATAAGCATATGGAGCAGAGGTCCATCAGTGGCTCTTAGCCACAAGGTATAGATAGGGACTCAGGGGCAAGGGATGCTCTGTCTTCTTGGTGCTTGGGGGGGTCAACAGTGGGAGGGCTTCTAATGTCTTGGCCCCACTGGTGGACCTCCTGATGGCACTGGTATTTCTAGCCACTATGTGACACAGAGTGTTGGACTGGATGGGCCTTTGGCTTGATCCAACATTGGCGTCTCTTATGTTCTTATGTCCCTCCCTGAAAAGTAATATTCTGGGTATCAGCTTGCCTGTGCTTATTATACCCAGAACAAAATTTGGCTGGCCTTAAAGGTGCCACCCGGACTCAAACGCTTGTCCCGCTGCTTCAGACCACTGGAAGCTCTTCCCGAAAAGTACCTCTGTCCAG